>NC_090180.1:13557006-13857006 GCF_024679245.1 Pseudorasbora parva
AGGAACCCTGCTCCGTCCAGACAGACACAGACGACCTGCTCATCTCAGAAGAAGTGCCACCACATGCCCAAGAACTCCAGCTTTCAGAAGCGGAGGGCGACAGGGCGATGTGTGGGGTTCACAAACCAGACCGCAGGCCTCTGTGGAGCAAGGGAGACTCCTGCTACTACTCCACCTCCTACTCCGAGTCTGGCCTTTCCCCCGAGGAGGAGGACGGAAGAGACGTGGAGGAAGGGGAGGACAACGTCTTTCAGGAAGTCATCCGCTGGTACAGACACTGCCGAAGCATCTCCGACACCTCTGGAGCTGTGTCTTTTGATGAGGAAGAGGAGGAGGAAGAACAGGAAGAAGGTTCCAAGCAGTGACGCCTTGCTCTCGCTCGCCCTTTTGTCTCGGTCCCTTTGTAGTAACCCTTCTGTGAAGTGTTTGTCCAGTCTGTTATGCATTCAGACACGATGGCTTGTTTTTCTTCTCCATAATTTTAAAGGGAGAGTTCGTATAAAAATGAAAATTCTATCACCATTTACTCTCCCACGTGTCCATCAAAATCTGTTTGACTTTCTTCTGTGGAACACTCGAGATGTTAGGCAGAATTATTTATTTTTTGTCTGTAGTAAGTATTCATTTGAATACATTTTCCTTAGTTTTTATTAAATAAAATAAGTGCTTTAAACAAAAATGGAATAGTTTTTCTTGGCAACTAGCTGAAATATTTTATTTAAAGCAATTCAAATGTTTTTATTTTTAATGATACCCCTGGTTCAAGCTGCTAAAGCAAGAATTTCAGAAAACAATGCCTCAAATTTGGTCTGTCTGCCACATCAATTCATAGCACGGCTTCAGAAGACTAAAATATAACGTCATTGGACCACTTATGATAGTTTTTAATGGTGCTTGTTTGAAGGTCACCATTTGCTTTCACTGCATAGAAAAGAGCAGCGTCAACATTTGTCAAACCGTCTTTTGTGTTCCACAGAGGATAAAAAGGGTGAGTAACTGAGGACCGAATTTCTATTTTAGAAAAAAAAACACACCTTTTAAAGGGTTAGTTCCCCCAAAAATGAAAATGTGATGTTTATCTGCTTACCCCCAGTGCATCCAACATGTAGCTGTGTTTGTTTCTTCAGTTGAACCAAATGAAGATTTTTAACTCCAACCGTTGCTGTCTGCCAGTCATATAATGGGGTGAATAGATAACAATTCTATGAGAGCAAAAAAAAAAAACATGCTTTGACAACGTGCACAAAAACCCTGCTGCTCGTGACGACACATTGATTTCTTAAGACACGAACCGATCGGTTTCTGTGAGAAACCGAACAGAATTTTTTTTTTTTATACCTCATATCCCGACAAGTCTCATCAAGTTTTCCCATCTGCTATTACTTCCGTCTGATGAGGTCAGACTGGCGCGATCATAGTTATACATTATGTAGATGCCTCATTCGACCGATCGTGCAGGCACTAATGAGGAATATTTTATATATATGACTTTATATAAGTGCTTTAAACAAAAATGGAATAGTTTTTCTTGGCAACTAGCTGAAATATTTTATTTAAAGCAATTCAAATGTTTTTATTTTTAATGATACCCCTGGTTCAAGCTGCTAAAGCAAGAATTTCATCAAACAGTGCCTCAAGTTTGGTCTGTCTGCCACATCAATTCATAGCACGGCTTCAGAAGACTAAAATATAACGTCATTGGACCACTTATGATAGTTTTTCATGGTGCTTGTTTGAAGGTCACCATTTGCTTTCACTGCATAGAAAAGAGCAGCGTCAACATCCGCTCAGGCACTAATGAGGGATCTATGGATCTATGGATCTATCTATCTATCTATCTATCTATCTATCTATCTATCTATCTGTCTATCTATCTATCTATCTATCTATCTATCTATCTATCTATCTATCTGTCTGTCTGTCTGTCTGTCTGTCTGTCTATCTATCTATCATCTATATATCTATGATCGCACAAGTTTGACCTTATCAGACGGAAGTTATCGCCGATGGGAATACTTTGAGACTCGTCGAGATATGAGGTAAAAAAATAAATACTGCTCGGTTTCTTTTTTAACCGATTAGTTCGTGTCTTAAGACATCAATGTGTCGTCATGAGCAGCAGGGTTTTTGTGCACATTGTCTAAGCATGTTTTTATGTTTGTATATTTTCCTCTCATAGAATTGTTACCTATTCACCCCATTATATGACTGGCACACAGCAACAGTTGGAGTTAAAAATCTTCATGTGTTCTACTGAAGAAACAGACACACCTACATGTTGGATGCACTGGTGGTAAGCTGATAAACATCTAATTTTCATTTTTGGGTCAACTAACCCTTTTAATCTCTTCCTTTCTTTCCCTGCTTCCTCATTTGAAATGAGCGTTGAAGAAATCTCCAGTACTGTATCCTCATTCAAGCGGCGAGTAGGATGATAGTGACATTATGATAACAGTTTCCAGTGAAACGTGGAAGTGACGCTCATTACCTGTGCTCTTGGTGTATTCTGCAGCTTCGCCGTTTGTCGCATAACTATGACGACACATCAAGAGAGACTGGAATATCTCTGTGAGGAACATGGTTTCAAACATTTTTTTCTTCTGTGACCATTCAAAAGTGACATAATGCTCATAGTAAGATGTCGTTAATACTTCAGGCCAGGGTTGCAGGTTTCCTAAGGGACAGACAAAGCCCACTTCTTTATTTTTTTGGGTTTAGATGTCACGCTGCAAGTGCTCGTGTGTCTTGGCTTAATTGCTCCAGAACGGTTGAGGTGCAGGAAGGTTTCTGCGTTGTAACTATGAATAGAATGTGCCTGTTATTATGATCACTGTGTGATGTATATTACCAAACTATGGAAGGCCATTTCTGCCACAAAAGAAAAAGAAGACATGCTTTGGTAATTCAGGACATTAGAAGTTGAAATTATGACAGACTTTTCATATTTATGAAATTAAAAGTTGAAATAATGATGTAGACATATGTCAGAATTATGCTACAAGTCATTTATGAATTTAAGTTGAAATAGTCATATGACATGTTGAAATCATAATTATGACATAAAACATCATTTATGAGTTTAAAGTCTAAATTCAAATTCAAGTCATAAAAAAGTCAATGATATCAAAATGTACATAATACGTTGAAATTGAGTCAAAATCATGAGATAGGGCCCTACCATACACCTGGTGCAATGTGGTGCCAGACGCGATTCAAGTGATTTTTGCTAGTTTCAGCCCGACGCGGTTATCATTTTCACATGCAGCGTCCCGTTGTTTTATGGGCGAGCTGGTCTGAAAGCAAGGTGTGTTCAGGCGCATTGTTGGTGTGATGGTAATTTGAGGCAACTGAAAACGACTGCGCCATTGACCAACAAAAACCTGCTCTAAAGTTCATTTTGTTTATATGCGCCTATAGGCGATCCACAACGAACGCACACTGCTTATTACACACACAGGGATGATCAGCAGCTCACAATATTTTTTTAATATTAAAAACCAGTTCAGTCTCAAATTCCGCCATGTTAATGGCAAATCCGTCATGGTGCAAGCGCAACTGGCTTTTAAAGGGAATGGGAGATGAGACTCTGATTGGTTTATTGCACATTACGCCCAAAACACACCCATGACTCATTAAGAGACTAGGTACAACACTTTTAGACCATGAAAGAAAATGGACACGTTCTAATTATGACAAAAAAATCTAAATTATAATTAAAAAGTCAATTATGATGTCTAAATGGACGTACTAAGTTGAAACTGAGTCGAAATCATGACATTTATGAGGTGAAAAGTCTAAATTTTTACAAAAATCCTAATTATAAGCTAAAAACTCAATTATGAGGAATAATGTCATAAAGAAAACTGATAAGTCATAATTATGTAAATCATTATATTTTTTTATTATAAGTCTTAATCATTCTTATTTTGTCATAATTTTGAGGCCTTAGTATCTCATAATTTCAGCTGATCTCATAATTGTATTTTTTTTTTAAGTCAGTTGATTTGCCAAAGTATTATTTTTTTCTTATATGGCAGAAATGGCCTTCCATACTAAACTGAGCGAGAATCCTCTACCATATTTCTCTTTCCTTTTTTGCCATCTTTTTCCTCCCTATCTGCACTTCATTAGATGTTTGATTTGTGATTGGCTGCTAAATGAACAGGTTTTTTTGAAGATGCTAGTTTAACCTTGACATGCAGCTACAGTAAAACAGTAGAGAGAATATGCTGCCTTTCCGAACTGCATTCATTCATTGCAGAAGCATGGGGAAGGGCAGTGTACATTCATAACCAACCACGTTATGTCATCTTTATCCCCAATATGGACTGGTAATGTCATGATGTTCATTGACGTGAATGTGTGAATCGCCCCACCCAAAGCGTTTTTTTATTGTTTGTACAGAAAATGTCTGAGGTCAAATGTGAGAATTATGATTGCATTAAAGTTATGTGTATATTCATACGTTTCACTGCTGAATCATTATATGTTGCAGAGGTTATATCTGCTGGAAACCTTAAAACTGCATGAAAGAAAGTATTTTTGTCTTGTTTTCTAGTCACCCCAACAAAAAAGCTGCAGAAATTACATATTAACCCTCAAGCACTGTTCAATTTCTGGTTACACTAGTTATGGTCCAGGTCAAATTGACCCTAATTGGATTCAATACAATGACCCAAAAATCACACTAAGAAGATATCTAAATTACGATTTATACAAATATTTTTAACCACTCTTTTTAAGACTACCCCTCTCCGACACTTGCCATTATACATTTATAACAATAATATCTTAGTCTAAACCTGAAGTAATCTTGACAAACTTTAGAGCATTTGAAAGCTTTCAGACTCTAATTTTCAGATTTACTGACTGATTTTCAACAAAAACGACAGAGCAATATATAAATAGCGATATATTCTTTATTTGTGATGTGTTGAACTAAAAAAGCACGCTCTTTCCGTATGTTTTTTTTATATGCATTTTAGAGATTGAATTCAAATGGAATACTAACATTACTGCCCAAACTATTTCTGAATAGGATGTCTTATTCATATATTTAAATTAATGAAAATATATGGTTCAGATCACTCAAACCACATATGGAGTTCTTATATGCTCACCGGTGGAGTCTAGTGGAAAACTTTGGTACTGCACACGCACAAATCTTACTGCAAGTTCTTTTTTTGAGATACCACCAAAAATTTGGCGCAGAACTTCAGATATTTATCTTTAATTTTCGTGAAGTTTTAGAGTTAAACATGCCTTGTAAAATGTATGTATATATACATATAATTTTAGCCTGACAATCCAGACCCACATCAACATGTTTGGTCTGGAAACTCACCATAGACAGGGCTCAATCCGAGGGGCGGGATAAACGGTTGTCTTTCAAACTCCCTCTGCACGCGATAGGATAGCGCTACACCAACCGGAGCAGCGAAGGAGAAGCAGAGCTCGCTGACTGATTAAACATTCGCCGTATCCGGTCGGCTAAACTCCGAACACATCTTACCTTTTTAAGAATGACTTCAGTGCCGCTCTTTGTTCTTTTCTCAGAGGAAAGCTTAACTCCAAGTCTTCCGGAGGCGCGGGCAGAGCTGATTCGAAAGACCGCCGCCGTTCGCCAGTTTCTGTGTTTACTAGAAGCACGCAAACGCAACTCGGCCGTCGTCATTATGGCCCCGCCCGCCGACTCTATACACGATGTGATTGGGCCGTCCAGATTCTGAGGAATACAGCTCAGATAGGAATTGAGAGTTGCTAGACCACACTTGCGGGCAAATTAAATTTACTGCCGCTAGAGTGCGTCTAGATTTCTAGGCTAATATAATTTCACATTTTTATAAAATTAACCTTCTATAAATTTTTGTAAATTTTCCTTATAAAACTTTTTTACTTCTACAATAATCTTTAAACTGTTCCCTTTAAAAAAAAAAAAAAAATTCAAGATTTTTATCAACTTGGAAAATTCATATTCAAATATATGCTCAAGAAGCGGGACTGATAGTTAACATGTAAAATAACTTCACAAAATTTGAAAATAAAAAGTTGTTAAACTCTGCAAGACACTGGCACGTCAGGACTAGAGTTAAAGAGCTCTGACTTACAACAAAGTGTTTTGTATTTTGGATCTGTAGAGTTGCTTTTGAATAGATGTCTATATGGGTCAAACTGACCCACCAACAACAGTGTATTCAATTTCTGTAAACAGGTTTTACAACGCATCAGCATTTTGAAACTTTGCATGAATGTTCATGATCCTAAATAAGAAAAAGTCACAAAATTTCAAGAAAACCTATGTAGTTTGGATAGCATTTTAGATAGGTAAAAAAAGGCTACATTTTTTACCATTTGTGGCATTCAAAAATATTTCTGTATTGAAATGTGGGGGAAAGCATATTTTAGCTTCATAGGTTAGTAAAACACTAAAATAACTAAATATAACAAAGACATTTTATTATTTTGGGTCTCTACAGTTGCCGTAGAACATTAAAATATGCGGTTCAAATTGAATAAAATAAAAAAAACGTAACAGTAATTTTGTGTGTATGTCAAAACACTTCAGCATGTTGAAACTTTGCATGCATGTTCATAACCCAAAATGATAAAAAGTCACAACATTTCAAGAAGTTTTGTTTAACTTCTGACAACTTAAAAATCTAAATGGGTTTTGACCTGCAACATAACACGAGGGTGTGTGGTGTCTATTGAATGTTTCACTTTAGTATGTTTTTTAAGCATAAATCTAACAAAATGTACAAAAATAATTAAAATAAAATACTAATACCTAATTTTACTTCAATTTTTTAAATATTTTACTGTAAAACAAGGCAAAAATAGCCTACTTATTAAAAAAAAAATGATTCCAGCGTAACCATACAGCACAGTATTTCCCACACAAACGAGAAGCATAAAACAAAGCTTTAAAGTTGAAATATTTATTGATGTACAAAACAATTTCATGTTTTCTGAAAAATAATGGTAACAGCTGATTCAGTATGCTTATCTCTATATGTACAGGGTATGTGAGTAGAGTTCATATACATACCGCTTTACCCTGTATTCTGTACAAGCAAATGATTTATAAAAACCATTTACGGATATGGGAGCAGACTTATTGCTTAACTCTACACTGAATGTGCGGCATATTAGCAGACACTTTACACATCGTGGGCTTGACTTAAACTGCACAAGCGGCAAACAGAGACAAAACGTGACACAACATATCTAAAGATCATAATTAGCTTAAGTTATTCCCGTCCCAGGATTCGGTTTTATAACAAACGTTACTAAAACAGCTGATTAGTGCAGCCGGATGAATGGCGAGGAAACATTCTGCTCTTCGGGTGTTTCTGAGAGAATGAGAAAAAGGCTGTGTCAGGAAGTCAGTGTAATGGTTATGGTTTTGGTCCACTCGCCTTGATCCGTTTAAATCAAACCCGTAGCCTCCCATTTCTGCAGCGCACGAGAAAAAGGAAAAAACAGAACTCATTCTCCGTTTAGCTCTGCTTAGGCTGTGTCTGGGGTAGTTGTGCTGTTCTTGACCATACTGCATAGCGTCGTTCAGCCAGTTCTGATGCGAACGGAACGAAAACATCATTCACAGGCTGAAACTAGTGAAAACTCCACCGCCGAGGTCCAGTAAACACTTTGCAGGTTTTGAAAGCGAAATTTAAAGGCATTAGAAATATGAACTCCGGCTCCGACCTGTTCATGATGTGCATTATTGCAAACATTTTCAAAATAATATGCAGCAGAAACAGCCAGTGCTCGGTAAAATAATCCTATTCGGCAAGCGGTAATTGTAATAATATTGCACAGTTGACAGCTAAAAATCATGTAAAAAGCTTCACATACATGTAAAACAATTCAGATATGACGCGATTGCAGGTACACAGAATATCCATCAATGTAATGAATTATATTTTAATACTTTGATGCTTAGAAATGAGATCTGCACGATGACTACGGACTCCCTGCAATGGTATTTATACAAAGGCTGGTTCTTGCGGTTCTAACACAGTCGACAACTTTATCACTCAATCTGTGACGTCTTGTGAGCACGTGCAAAAAGTATTACGCTCTGGATTTGAAAAAGCAAAAGTAAACGCAGGTAAATCTGATGAAGTAACACGGGAAACAGGCTTACGCAGTCTCTTTAAATGGCTGTGGAAAGCAATACGACGCGTATTGTTTATGCGAGTGTGCGGGCATGCTAATGATTGCGTCAGGGTGCATGCATATAATAAAGAATTTAAGAGGCTCCGTTTCTCCACTTGGAGTCTCTCTGGGTATTTCGAGCTTCAAGGGAAGATGCTTTAATAGACTTTAAAGGGCCAGGCAGCTATGCCGCACACTGGTCCTCATACAGATTTGCGCATGCTTAACGTGCCTACATATCGTGGGATATCATTACTCGTAATTACAGGCAGCACTATTCAAACCGTGTGCTGTCAGTATGGAAAACGCTTGTGTATAGCTGTGTTTTGTTTGAATGATAATTACAATGTGCTTTAAAACTACCCTGGTTGGAATCTCCACTGTGAATCGCTGTTGGTTTTGTATGGGAGAGTGGCTGTAAGATGTGCCGCCCCCGTTATCTACCAAACTGTGAACTTTTATTTGTCACATGCCTATATATTTTCAATTAGCATATTTGCTGTGGGTTAAAACGTTTGTTTTGAATGTTAAAGTACATTTTCTTCATGGCAGGTGCAATACTGATGTCAAAGCAAAAATATACAGTACTGTGCAAGAAAAAAGCTTTTCAGCCAGTTGTGTTAGAATCACTATCATCACAGATGACTGGCAGTTAGCATATAGTTTGGATTGGTGGTATGGTTCTGTTCTGGGCAAGATGGCCCTGCCCATCCATGCAGCAGAACATGAATAAGAGCAGGGAGAGCAGCGATAACCCCACTTAGGGTGAACTGAACAGAAGCAAAGTATTGCGATATCATTCATTTTCTTAATGACAATAATTAAATGTACAACATAATTGAAGAAATTACTTTGATTCAAGAGGAATATCAGAAAGCTCAGTCCTGACTGGACGAGAGGAGGAGCTGGGGATGGACGAGGGTAATTGGCTTCTGAGCAATGTGTAAAGCTGCTGATAATACTGAATTAACCATATTTATAGGAATGCGGTGATATGCATCATATTCCTATAGGTAGACGTGATCAGCTGACAGTCAGCTGATGTGAGTTTGACTAACGTGACCTGCCAGAATTAACGCTATGCTTGATTTATCTTTTGCTGTAGTGTATCAGTAGGACATTTCAGTTTGCATTTCAAAACATTCCTTGTGCCATTCATTATATATACATATATAATTAATAACATAATAATATATTCATTATATATAACGTACCGAAGACTTTTGCACAGTACTGTAAATCACACGTTTTGGTGAATTGCCAGTGTATAAAACAAAATTTGGTAACACTTTAGAATAATGGTCTTTAGTTAACTACATTAATTAAAATGAACTAATAAATAATAATAAAAGAAATAAGAAATAATAAAAAATGTTAATTTCGACACTTACTATTACATTATTCAAATCTTGTTAACATTAGTTAATGCACCATGAACTAACATGAACAAACCATGAACAGCTGGATTTTTATTAATTAACGTTAACAAAGATTAACAAATACAGTCACATGTACTGATCATGGTTAGTTCATATTAGTTAATACATGAACTAATGTTAACTAATTAACATAATTTTAAAGTGTTACCCAAATTATTCAATGAATTATTAAAGGGATAGTTCACCCAAAAATGAAATTCTGTCATCATTTACTCACCCTCATGTTGTTCCAAACCTGTAAGAGTTTCTTTCTTCTGCTGAACACAAAAGAAGATATTTTGAAGAATGTTTGTAATCAAGCAGATAGAACAACCATTCACTACCATAGTATTTCCCCCCTACTGTGGTAGTGAATGGTTGTTCTATCTGCTTGATTACAAACATTCTTCAAAATTTCTTCTTTTGTGTTCAGCAGAAGAAAGAAACTCTTACAGGTTTGGAACAACATGAGGGTGAGTAAATGAGTACAGAATGTTCATTTTTGGGTGAACTAACCCGTTAAATCAAATCATGAATATTTTATTTTTTATTTTGCTATGAAGATTTTAGATTTGGGGTCAAGTGTTTCAGGTGCTAAATAGTATGATTACATGCAAATACATTTTATGAAAATGTGACTCTTGTGCAGCAAAATAAATCCTTAAATGAGATTATTAAAAAAAATTGTACATATAGTTCAAACGTTCCCCAATGGTTCAACTTACCCCTAATGTGGGGTAAGTTTCATCACTGGCCCATTTTTTTTGAGAACTCATATTTCTTTGCCCCAACGTATTCTGAAATATAATCATGTACGGTATATTAATTTGCCTGATTACTTGTGCAACACAGTTTACCCCACTCTCCCATTCGTTCTCCTGCCTTTTCACGACTCTCTTTCCTGTGTCCTTTCTCTTTCTTTCTTTCTCTCTCTCTCTCTCTCTCTCTCTCTCTCTCTCTCTCTCTCTCTCTCTCTCTCATTTTGCATCATGTTCTTGTTCTCTCCATGTCTTCTGCGTCCTCTCTTGCCTACCCGCTCCCTTTCTTTCCCCGCTCTCTCCCTCCGTGTTTCCTTGCAGTGTGGGTTATTAAGGGCTATATTTAGAGCAAAATTGTAGTTTGGCTCTCAGAGACAATTTTATTTGGATTTAAAGTGTCGGCACCAGATGGGTGCGTTGGCTAGGTGCAGCTGAGTCACTCTCGCACACACACGCGGCTTTTCTTACGCACACTCTGTTGCTTGCGCAAAGACCGGAAAAAAAACAAAAACACAAACAAATGTGCCGTGAAGCCACAAATCGACGAACAAACAAGTTTATGATGAAAACGCACAACAAAAGCGCCGTGATATCATCGAACATAAACTTATTTAAATGAATCTCACCAACGTAAATCAACACGCATACATAGAACAGAAATGTCCTACGAAGCCACAAATCAACAAATTTATGACGAATACATGCGTACAAACAGACGATCGCTCATTAGCCCGGACTGAAATCGTCGAACGTACACGGCACTCACACTGCAGAGCTTATCTATGACATCCTACACATACAAACACACACGGCGTGTTTCGTGTGAAGGCAGGACCAGCGATTGGGGTTAGTTTGATTAGTACACAGCAGAGAGTGTGCTTCACTGCTTAAAGACTCCCTCCAGGTTCTCCTCAACCTGACTTCACAATCCCGCTTATGGTGTAAATGGAGTGTGCGTTACCAACCACAAGCAGCTGTCATTCTGGCTGAGCGGCTGGCGGCGAGGGGCCGCACTCTTTCACCGCTTCCTCATTTGGAGCTGGGCACTGCTCGCTGACTGCCTCCGAGCCTTCGTCCTCTATATGGGTACAGTCACAGGGGAGCTGCGGTAGGTGCTCCTCTTGGGGCGAAGCATCGGTGTAGGGCGGCTCCAATTGGTCGTCTGTGTGCAGGGGGCTGTTCTGACTGGACAGCTCTGTGCACTCCGTCTCATTCACGAGGCTGCCCTCAGATGGCTGCTCCGCTTGGTCGTCCAGGTCGGGGAGGTTGGGTTCCCGTGGCAATGACAGGCTCTTGTGACGACTCCAGAACTTGTGGAGCTCGGTGACCTCTGAGACGCTGCTGCTATTGCCGCTGTCACGAAAGCTGGCCAGCGGGGGACGGACTTTCACTCCAGTCACAGTTACAGAGCCCTCGATGGCCTTACGCAGCTACGGACAGAAACAAAACATTTTTGAAATGTAAGCATTTTTCCAGAGTAAATAAAGGATATACAATCACGCACCTCCTTCAAAGAGACAACTCCTACTAGACGTCCGGTGCTGGTTACATAGGCATGATCCAGGCCAAGTAGGGAGAAAATGGTGTGTGTCTGTAATGCACAAAGGGACAGAGATCATGTTTCAGTAAAGGGCAACTTTGATAACAAAACCAAAGCTGAATAAATGGAGGAGCTTTTGATGGGTTAAAAGCTGAATAAAAGAACACAGCAGGGAGGACATATTTTTGTAAGTCAAAACCCCGAAACTAGTTGGTTTTTTAGCAGCTGTCGATTCCACTGTCCTGAAGTCAATGTTTTTTTTTTGAATGTGTTTCTGGGTAAATGTAAATAAATTCTGTTTAACACAAACTAAAGACATTTTCACGTTTTAATTGTGGTGAAGCAGTGGCAAAATGGGACTACATTGTTTGACATTAAAGTCATCATTCAGAGCAGAAAAACTCATCTACTCAATAAGGTTCTTTTGCAGCATGGTTGAATTTATAATTATGCTCTTGAAAACTATTCTATTGCAAACTTCCACAAATCTTTTTTTTTTTTTTTTAATAAAAACTGCAATAGTCAAAAAAAGCTTAAAGGATTAGTTCACTTAAAATGAAATTTACCCCATGATTTACTCACCCTCAAGCCATCCAAGGTGTACATGACTTTCTTCTTTCCGATATCAATTAATATCAGTTATATTAAAAATATAAACATTCTGATGCTTTCCACGCTTGATAATGGTGGTGATCAGGGTCAATTGAGTTTGAAGCTCAAAAAGTGCATCCATCCATCATAAAAATACTCCACACGGCTCTGGGGGTTAATAAAGGCCTTCTGAAGCGAATCGTTAAAGTCTTGTAAGAAAAATAAACATATTTAAAACTGTAAGATATGTTACATATGTAAGCTTCAACTTACGTAAAAAGCCTAACTGGCGCGTCATATGACAATGGAGATAGTTTTGAACTGCGAGAGGCGCTACACTTTCTTAGTTGAATACGGAAGGCAGTCTAGTGAAAGCTAGATATTTTACTTGATAAAGTTTTAAATATGGATATTTTTCTCACAAAACCCAATCGGTTTACTTCAGAAGACCTCGACTAGCCCCCCAAAGCCAATGGATTACTTTATAATGGATGGTTGCACTTTTTTGAGCTTCAAACTTCTGAGCCCCATTCACTGCCATTATGGAGTATGGGATTGTGTTCATCAGAATGTCATACACACCTAGGATGTCTTGAGGCTGAGCAAAGCATGGGGTAATTTTCATTTTAAAGTGAACTAATCCTTTAATGGTGGTGATGTTGAAGTTATGCGGCCAGTGTGTAGTTTGTTTACAGCCTATGTTTATCTTTTTAATTATAGATATTGTTTTTAGGCTTTAAAATTCATAACATATTCAAAGAATCAAACTTAAGAATAAGAATTTCTTCAATAATCCAAAAGCCAAATGGAAAAAACCCAAGGTGGTGCTGACTTTTGGGTTGTCCTACAAAAATACATCATCACTGGAGCTCTCTATTCTTGGCAGATACAGCAGATACAGATTTTACCTTATGCAAAGATGTCCGTTCCACCAGCTGAAAGGGGGCGGGGTCTATTTTACAGTTGTTGAAATTAACAGCCTCATCCAACTGTTGCTCCTCCCACTCTGTTATCTGAAAAAATGTGTGTGTGTGTTGGGGGGTAAAGCATTTTTAAATGTTAAAACGAATACAGTAATAAAGTTCAAAGAACAAATATAAATGTTTTTGGTGACAATTCTGTCCATAAGCAGTTCATTAAATATTAAAGGAATAATTTGTCCAAAAATGTCTGTATGACTATCTTCCTTTAGTGAAACACAAAAGAAAAGCACCTTTTCATTTAATGACAGTGAGTGGTGACCATGGCTTTAAAGGGTGATTTTTAAGATCTTAAATTTCAGTCTGTTCTTTATAAAAACTACGACTGTATGGAAAAGAACAGTGTTAACATTCTTCAGGACTTCTCCTTTTGCGTTCCGACAAAATGATGTGTTTTGGAAGCCACAAAACCTTTAAGAAGCTACACAATTACCTTTATTACACAGTGTCCCAACCAGGAGCAACACAGTTAAATGGCAAGCCATAAAAATATCTCTTCCATGTATTAGCATAAGCAACATTACATTTTGGCAGTCATTTGGTGTCTATTTCCGTGGCCCCGCTGACAGTGAAATCTCACTGGACTGAAATCCTGCTCCACATAACTGTATATTTAACATCAAATATTTATTTTCTGTTTGACTCTGTTTTTTGGTTGAACTGATTACATGCTGCACGTCACCATGGATGCATAAAAGAGAGGCAAAAAAACAAAACATGGAAGCAAACACATCTGAGTCACATGACTAATATCACAAATTGACTTTAAATAGACCCAGAAATAGAGCAGCACCTTCTTTATGGTGGATATTTTGAAATTCTAAAATGGCTAATTTCTAAGTATAAGTCAGATTTTGAATGCCAGAATCAGACTGTTGGACCAGTATATTCTAGAACTCACCTTTCTTACTCCTCTGAATGTGTGATTCACTACACAAGTACAATTTTTACAACATAATTAGGGGTAAGTACAGTTTTTTTTACCTCTGCTGTTGACATGTCATCTTCTACATCAGGTGTATCCTAAAAACATCAAGTCGAGAATTAGACACAGAAACGTACAAATGTCCCGTCATACATTCTTGTCCTCACAAACGTCCATGCAATTCATTCAGTTCACAAGACAAGCTACACATACTAATGTAATCTACCGAAGCGGCTCAAGCTTTACTAAACATTAGCAAGCTTAAGCAATACATTAAACGCAGCCCAAGGGAGGATGAGGTAGATTGGATGCCATTCTGAAGGCAATAAAGAACTAAGACAGGGAATAGCTTTTCGAAAGGTTCTTAATTTGATTGGAGAGTTTAAGGCTCCAGTTGAAAATTGGACTTGAATCAACTTTGTGAAGCTTTGTTCAAAAGAAATGGGTCCAATTACAGCATCCCCTGACGTCCGTCCATAGGTTTACGAACATACGGGGCTCCTGAGCCCGGTCTGAATCTTGACAACCCTTAAAACCAAACCATGCGTCACACAAACGCACTCATCCCGTGAGAGACAGATATACACTTCATAACATGGCATGATTCATCTCGTGACTCAGCTTGTTCCCTGTTCCTTAGAGGGGAAGTACTAAGCTGGAGGAGTGTATCAATACAGCACACATGCAGAACGCAATAAGGCCTCTGAGATGTAAAGGCCCTATTGGCTGTGCCACTGCCACCCCCGATGATGCGTGTTTGTGGGCGAGTGGAACGAGTCCCTGCGGCAGCGTTCTTACCACCATGGGTATCTTCACACGCTTGGGCCTCCTGCTCCTCTTAGGAGCCTTGGGGCCAGCATTGCTCTTCCAGACATAACAGATAAAAAAGGGAGGAGCATAAAGCGTTAATGCAACTTTAACGCAAGGCTCTGTCAACAGCTGCACCTTCAACATTGACTATAATCAAGGGACACTGTTAGAGCCATCGGTCCTCCAAAGACAAAGGCAAAAAGGGCTTCTAACAGTAAATGCATCTGATTTGAATTCATATATTTATTAGCTTTGAATTAAGTCTGTCAAAATTGTTCAAACATCAGACAACAAAACAGATTTGAGTTGTATGCTGCCTGTCTGACCAAAGACTAAGACAAACATTGAAACATTAAAAAAGGGATGTCAAACCAGATGTTTAGGCTAATTGTGAGTCTTTCGTCCCATATTCCCATTCTCTGGGCACCTGTAAAATCTACAGCTACTTAAGGTCTGCGTACCACCCACAATCCCCTTAGAGAGCCATCGTACCTCTACTAGCTCCTTCACAGGTTCCCCAGAGGAGAGATTTGGAGAGCCTGCAGAAGAGGAGTGATTAGATTAGCACAAGATGGGTGCGTACCAGGGGGTCGCAGACAGTTCGCAACACGACATACATGAGTAGGAGTTGAAATGTGTGAGTAAGTGTTATATACACACTGTTCAGTGACTCTGTGTTGCTGATTGCAGACACCGTCTTCAGAGCAGACTTGAGGGGGATCTGGGAGTTAGTCAGCGTGGGGCTGAATGAGGACTCTTCAGTGGAGATCTGGGAAAAAACAGTCTATTAGATAGATTCATCAGTAAGGTTGATTACTAAAACAGACTCCATGTACTTCCAGAGGTATTACGGAGCTCAAAGACGACAGCCTGTCAGGAAGGAATTCTTTAGGATGAAGAAGAAAAAAAAGACAGTCCTTTGTTCTTCTCGAGAAATACAGACAGCTGGGAATCACAGACTCAAAAAACAATGTCAGACTAACATTGAACATAATCAAAAAAATACTTTTATTATGTCTCCTGTGTCGTTCCAAGCCTATATGCAGTTTTCACTTAAACACGGATGGAGAAATCTTAATAGTGACCAAAAGGACTTTAACACCCGCCAACCCGCCAAATGTGAGTGGATTTCAGCAGTGGTGTGTAACACAGTCACTCTTAATATCCACTTTGGCTGACTTGAAATATAATATAGATTTTTTAATGATAATCTTTTAACAATACATCTGAAATAATAAACTAAGTGCACTTTGAAAAAAAATATTGATTTACAGAATAGATAGACAATACCAGCTGCGCTTTCTCACTCTCTCATCTCTCCGACACTTAGTTGACATACAAACCCGCCTCCCTGCACTCGTTTCCATTTGCTCCAGATTAATATTGTTGGTGTTAAAGGGCTTGAATTTCTGCATGGGATTGCGCATTATTTTACTCAGTCCGCAGATTTTCTGCTCACACTCAAAATGCATGCACATATCTTGAGTTGTTTTTAGCTGCCTTAAACAGTCCAATACACACAAAATAATGTCAAAAAAGTACAAATACTTTGTTACTGTACTTAAGTAGATTTTTCTGGTATTTACTTCACTATTAATTTTTCAGACTTTTTACCTTGACTCCTTACATTTTTACACTAATATCTGTACTTTCTACTTTTTATATTTTCAAACCAGGCTGGGTACTTTAGTTTTAATCTGTTTTTGATAAACCAAATCAAGCTCGCACGTGCTCCAAGCCTCTGCCTTAATCGATGAGAGAAATCAATGCGAGAGACTAGAGAATGGAGTGAAAGCGCCCAGGTAGAGCAGAGAGGCAAAACTACTGATCTGTTCAGGACTTCAAGTAGAGGTCAGTTTCAAATGCTAGCAATTGTTAGCAGTAGCACTCCATTACTATCATCATTCAAAATACAGAATGCTAAAGGACATCATTATTATCTATTGTAGTTACAATAGTAATTTAGTTGACAAACATCCACATAGTTTTATAATAGGTTTAGAGGGAGCTAGGGCACTCAAGGTAACAACAACACTTACGAAAATTAACTATGGTTTTACTACATATAAAACCAAAAAACATGGTTACTAGTTAAAGCATGGTAACCACAAATTAACCATGGTTTCGCTACTCTAACCATAGTTTAACCATGGAATTTGTGATAAAATAATTTTTATACAAATGGTAATCAATCTGCCAAACAAAAACATGATTACTATACTTTTACTATAATAAAACCATGGCTAATTACATGGTCAGTTTAAGGATTTTTCTAAAAAGGTATTATCATGATGTAGTTCTTAAATCATGATGTAGTTCTTAAATCATGGCTCCGGTGGGTTAATAAAGGCCTTCTGAAATGAAGTGATGCTATGTGTAAGGAAAATATACATTTTCAAAACTTTATAAAGTAAAATATCTAGCTTCTGCCAAAAAAAAAAAAAAAAAAAACGTAACTGGTGTGCAATGTCATCAGATGTAGCATAAGCATTTTGAACTGCAAAAGGCCCTAAACTTTTTCCGTAAATTGAATACAGAAGGCAATTTTATGGAAGCCAGATCATTTACTTTATTACATTTTAAATATGGATATTTTTCTTACACGAAAGGCTTTATTAACCCCTGAAGCTGTGTGAAGCAGTTATATGATGGATTGATGCACTTTTATGGACTTCAAAACAGAACCTTTCACTGCCATTATAAGCTTAAAAGAGCCAGGACATTTTTTAATATAACTCCAATTGTAATTGTCTGAAACAAGAATGTCATACACCTAGGATTACTTGAGGGTGTGTAAATCATGGGCTAATCTTCATTTTTTGGGTAAACTAGCCCTTTAACCCTTAAATGCATACCTAGCAACCCAGAATGTCATTGATTAACCCTCCTCCTCCTTCATTTTTAAAAGTTAGACAATCAACCTTTTTAGTATTCCTCAATCAATTCATTATAAACAGTATAACAAGAAAAAGAAAATTGAATTATGTATGCCTGTTTTTCCATTCATTTTTTGTAAAATTGTATAGGATCGCTAATGGCCTGAGGTGTGTAAGAGTTCGCATATTTTTTTCTGCACAACAATTAAATCTCTAATGACGGAATATGTTCACCTTTATTCCATAAGGTTGCAATGTCTGATACACAATGATGATGAGTTGTTTCACTCATAGTTACCACACACTGAAAACAAAAAAATAGTAAATATGATCTGTAAAATTTGAAATGGCTCAGCGATTTACTGCAGAGCAAGTACTGAACGCAATCAGATTTTACTGTCACTGTCACTTGATGGTGGATCTTGTGAGGAGCTGTCAGTGATAAAAAATATTGATTTTGAAGATGCTGAAAATGAAAGTTTTGAGAATAAGTTTGAGATGGCAGATATGAGCCAGATGCTGAACGTACTGGGAAATGAGCTCTGGCAAGGACAATGATGGTATTAAACTATAGATGGTATCTGCTCAAACTGAACCTAATCTAACTGATTTAATTCTTGTCTTGTAATTAACACTGGCATTTTCTCTGTGAGGTTCATACCAGGAAACGTACGCCATGGCCAGTCTTGGGGGGAGAGTCTTGGGGGAAGGTGGGCACATGGGTGCCGTTGTCCTGAGCACGTTCTCTCAAGTAGTCCAGCCTGCGAGCTCGGCCGAGCTGCAGCGAGAGCAGCGACTGCAGCTGGGAGCGCTCTATAGAACCCAGCAGGATCATGGACTCTGGGAGCCAGGTGGGGACACAGGCAAGGGAGACAGCAGAGAGACCAGACAGAGAGGGAAAGAGAGAGAAAGAAAGAAGTGAGAGAGACACAGCGGGATAGCTGGAAGAATGGGGGATAGCAAAGGGAAATGGTGGGAGGGTGGGAAAGGAGATGGAGAAGGTAAAGAATGTGTCTGTCACAGGGTATGAGGTGGAATTGTGGGATAACATTTCCAACTGTGAGCTTTCATTTGGAAACTTCCAGAAAACAGCTGAGTATTTACAGCCTAATTTTTACACTTATTTTTCTTTTGATTAGTTTTTAAGCATCACACAAACACCTATAATAAACTGTTTCTTCATATTCATGTAGATGCTCATTTCCTTCCTTGGCATCTACAACTGTACACGTCTAGTGGTTGCCCCAGAATTGCTACCAGCATATTTTCACACATTGAAAATATAAAATGTAAAGCATACATTTATCATACTCTAGTCTGTGTGATGTGTAAAACAGTTGTGCAGCTTAATATTTTGTTGAAACTGTGAAACATTTCATTCTTTGATGAATAGAAAGAACTGCATTTATTTAAAATACAGGAAAAAATGTTTTTTTTTTGTCATTTTAATTCAATTTCAATGCAGCGTTTCTGAATAAAATTATAAATATACAATAATTTCTTCAACATAAACAAAAAAGTACTGACCCAAATCGAGGAGACCCACCTCCTGGAATGTCTCTCTCTCTCTCTCTCTCTCTCTCTCTCTCTCTCTCTCTCTCTCTCTCTCTCTCTCTCTCATATACATATATATATACAGTCAAACCAAAAATTAATTAGACACCAGATACTTTTTTTACTAGTGGATCCAGGATGTTGTTCATTTTATGTAAGTGAGGAGAGCAAAATAAAGCTAACTGTGACATATTATACCCCAAAACTTAATTTAAAACGCATTTAATTGCTAATGCGACCTTTTACACCAACTACATAAAGCATTGCTTGCTAATTGGTTGACCTAATTGTGTACTTGAATTGAACAGCTGTCAGCTGATTGGTTGATTGTAATCCATTACATATCTTTTTTTTTATCAAAGACATTATGAATTTGTTATGAATAATAATTTGTTACATATATATAGTGCTTTTCAAGGCACTCTAAGCACTTTACATGGAAGGGAAGAATCTCCTCAACCACCACCAATGTGTAGCATCCACCTGGATGTTGTGACGGCAGCCATATTGCGCCAGAACACTCACCACACATCAGCTGATTGGTGGAGAGGAGACAAAGTGATGACGCCAATCGTATATATAGGGATGATATTCTGATGAATATGTTCTTACACAGTTTAACTCTGAGTTCTTGTCATATTTTACTACAATTTTTTAAACTATAGCAAATAAAAACTGTTATAATGTAAGAAAATGTTGAAGGTGTCTGAATAAATTTTGGTTTGACTGTATATACTTCACTCTCTAGATATTGGCATCAGCCATTGAAAACCCATTTTGATGAAAACCTCATTTCTTGACAAAAATGGTTCAGCAATCAAAGACTGGTATTGCATTGCAGTCATTTCATCAGAATTGCTCTCCCAAATTTGAAAAAAATTGGGGGGACACTTTGGGAAGAAAACTGTCTAAAAATCTGACGTGCAGAAGGTGGACTAATAGGTCGATAACAACTTTATTGTGTAAAATATTCAGATATCTTATGCATGTCTCACCTTTGGACTCCACGAGGGCCAGTGTTTTAAGCTGGCCTGTTACAAGAGCTTCCTGCAGGTCCCGGTAAGAGGAGGAAATAGTGATATAGCGCACGTCTCTCACCATTATGTCCTCCACGCGGATATTATATTTCCTACAGGCAAAAAAAAAAAAAAAAAAAAAAGATGGGAGTGAGCATTCAAAAAGCCAGGGGTATAATATGAGAGTGATAATTTGTGGAAGGAACATAACAGCCCTCACTCCTGTCCCCAGCCCAGCTCTGGCAGGTAGGGAAGTTTCTGGATCCGGATGATGGAATCATAGAGGGAAGGCTGTAGACTCTGAGCCACGGCATTGGCCAATATCACAGCGATCATCACGGGCAGGATGTGTGAGATTTGACCGGTCAGCTCGAACACAATGACGGCGGTGGACACCGTGTGAGTGACTGCGCCAGAAAGAGCCGCCGCCCCTGTGGGAATCACCATTTCGTCCCGCATCAAATTACAGTAGCACTCACCCGCCTCAAGCCATCTGATTTCCTATTGTGCTCCTGACAAGCTTTCTGCTCCGCTGCACAATGCAGCGCTACCGCTGAAGCCATTTCCAAAGGCAAGATCTAATTTGGCTGTTGGTTTGTGTGGGTTAATGAAAAATGTATGACTCTTGCATACAACACCCTGCAGGTTCAATTACGTGTGTGAATAAGATATAGCCACGACGGGTTGAAACTGATGGCTTTTGAAAGAAAACAAATGGACATCCGCGAGAAGGCATGCACAATGGATGCTCTCACCAGCAACTGCATATCCGCCGGGGACTATGGGATATACAGTGCTGTCGGTGTGTATCCCTTCGGGGAAGAAAGCGGCCATACTCTCGCCGACCAGTCGACCGAATGCAGCACCTGTACCACACAGAATTCACATTTCAGCTTTGATGACATTTTGGGGATGACAAAAAACGTCAAATTTGTAACACATGTATACTTACACGAGGTCACAAACATTGACTCCAGAATAAAGCTGCAGTGATTTCACGAGTTTACACACAGGCTTTAGTGAGTCAGACAGTGATGAGGGATGGAAATGGAGAACACGATTGCGGGAAAAGGAAAAAAAACTATTAAGAACAAACTAAAACATGATGGCTGGTATGAACACAAGAGCAACATAATGTTCAAACTTGCTCGCTCATACACTGCTGGACAAAAGTCTGGAACAATTAAGATTTTTGAAAGAATTCTGTTAGAATTGAATGACAGCATTTTAGAATGACTTCTGAAAGATGTAATCATGTTGACAATTCAGCTTTGATATTACAATATATTCAAATAAAATAAAAATATAAATATATATTTTTTAACAAATATTACTGTTTTTACGGTATTTTCAATTAAATAAATGCACGCTTGGTAAGCATAAAAGAGTCTTATTTCAAAACCATGTAAAAATCTTAATTATTTCATACTTTTGAATGGTAGAATACAAAAATGACTTGAAATGAAAACCCAAGAAAATTTACCACAGTGTTGTCTTTTAAAAACAACACACGCACACTATAAAATCACATACCAATGAGGAAAACTGGCATGAAGGCCCCACAAGGCACAGGCATTGTGGTGGCTACAGCCGACATCCAGAACTGAAGAGAAACATTCAAGAGCCACAAGGTCAAACACTTGAACAGAGACACACTTTAATAATTAAGCACCATCACAGTAATTGTGATGCTGTACTGAAAACCAGAACGGCTGTGATTTACCTGCAGCCGAACTGAAACTGTGCTGGTTTTCAGTACAACAGCATGATTGCAACTTTTTTAATATAAGACAATAAGTTAACATTGAGTAAGTGACATTTTATTATGACCATATATTTATTTTTGTAATGAGAATTATTCTAAATAAAGCCAATCAAATAACAAATGTATAATAACATACACTGATCAGGCATCACATTATGACAATATTCCTAATATTGCCAAGACAGCCCTGACCCCTGATGGTGTGCTGTGGTATCTGGCACCAAGATGTTAGCAGCAGATCCTTCTCCACCTTTTTCAGCATGGGCACCCAGACTGGTCTACGGCTATCAGTGATTCGCGGGTTGATCCAAAATGAGCAGGTGGCTGCTGTCACACGCGGGTATCCGCGATTACGAGGTCATCCAAAAAATATTTTTAATGATATTCGGGTCGCAGTCGGTCGGGTCGTTTGAAATAAAAATGACGCAGGACAAAATGCCCGATTTCCCAACATGTTAAACAGAGCAATTGTACCATTTTAATAGGCCATCCTTTTTTAAACGCATATAGACTAGCTAAGCAATGTCCAACACGATCACATAGTAATCCGTATCAAAAGTAAGATTGTGCAATCTCATGCAAAGTATACGCCAAAATTAGTTTTGGCTTGCATATCCTACGCAGTTTTTCACGTGCATATGATACGCACTTTATGGTAGGATCATGGGGGTGGTTCATGCGTATAATACGCCATAAAGTGCGTATCATATGCACGTGAAAAAACGTGCATAAAACTCATTTTGGCGTATACATTCCAGGGTGTGATTTTTGTTGGGAAAGTCAGGGAGAGATGCAACCTTCGATTAGACTGGATAAACATATGTAGCATCTTAATTGTTAATAAAATGAAACGAAATAAATGAATAAATCAAGCCAATTTGTCCCTTGTCAATCACAATTTGGCCCTTCACTTGTCAAACTCGCTCAAATCCTTATACTTGCCCATTTTTCCTGCTTCTAACACATCAATTTTGAGGCTAAATGTTCACTTGCTGCCTATTATATCTCAACCACTGACAGATGTCATCACCTGTCAGAGGTCATAATGTTATGCCGGATCGGAGTGTTACATTGAAATATTTCCCATTGCTGTAAAACATTCATTGGCCTTTATAATTTACATTATACATTACATTACTTTATAATTTAGACCCACCTTCATGACAATGAAAAGGAGAAGTGTGATAAACACATTGACTTGTGGGTGCTTCCAGGCCTGAGGTACGTGACTTGAGTATGCAAACTCCTCAGCAACACCTTGCTTGTACCAGGTCAGGTTGTCAAACAGTGCCACTAGTGACTCATGTTGAGTTAGCTAAATGAGGAGGCAATGCAGTTTGTTATTGAATGCATAATTACTGATCCGGAACAAATTACTCTATCAGCATGAAGCACACTGAAAAAGTTTAGATATAGAAAGAAGAAAGCGATCGAGAAGGAAACCATTTTGATGAGACACACTATGAAACATCAGACCTGGCCTGCCATGAACTGTCCGAACCCTGGAGGAAAGGTGAGTGTGGAGATGAGAAGAGTGACCACTGCTGGATACACTAGTCTTCTATACGAAGCCAAACACGAGAGAGAAAAAATGTTATTTGAATATAATAAATAAACATTTTACTATCTAATATAACATAAATATATATATATATTATTATTTATTTGGAAAAAAAAAGGTTCAATATTAATCCATTTTATTAAAACGAAATAAAAAATTCCGAGCCGGTCCCTTAAAGAAATACATTTTAGAATAAGAATGGCTGTTAACATTGTAAAATAAGCACTAAAATAAACTCACTTTTTTAGCAAAAACTTGTTGATGGTTTTCTGTTTTCTCATAGACTCCACTATGATCCTGTTCAGGTACACAAACAACGCCCCTCCAAAACCACTGGCAATTCTGTGAAAAACATCAACAACAGTTGAAACATTACGGTAAACATTAAGCAAAACCATGACAATTGTGGATTTTTATTTTACACCTAAGAACTAAAAATCACAAACTAGTTGGATTTAAAGATTAAACATATGAATCAAACACACCTCTTAGTGTTTGAAAGCAGAATTAAAAGCTTAGCAAATAAACAGTGTGTATGAGCTTAGACATATTTAACACAAATGTTCCTAGACAAGGATATTAGTATGCATAAAATCTGACTTCCACAAATCATGTACAACATATTTGCTTTTGGGAGAAAGGTGAGACACAAACCCGAGCACAGCAAAAGCTGGAAGCTCTTGTAGGTCAAAGGGAAAGTCCAGACGGAAACGTGTTTTAAAGAGAGCTGTGATCGTCTCTGCAATATGGCAACGAGAGAATGACAATCAGAAATGTATGACGAATGAATCATCTGACAGTGTTGGCTATCATAACGGATTCCTCCCTCACCCTCATCCTTATTCCACACTGCCAGCACCCTGAAGATAAAGGCACTGAAGGTTGCGGCGAAGAATCCTCTCCAGTAGTTCCTCACGGCAAAGAACGTAGATGTGACCTCAATACTAAACAGCACTCCTGCCACAACACAGCAGATCGTCAACAAACAACTCTGCTCAAAGCTGGAAGTATACAGGGAAACGTTACTGTCGTAAATGTGATATGGCGTTATCTCCAGTGGCCAGCTATGATCACAATGTCTGGTCTTACCTCCAATAGGGGCCGCAAAGCAACAGCCCACCCCCACTGCACAGGCGGCTGACAGCATCTCTGTGTTTCTCAGCTCATTCTGTCAGATTAACGAGAAAAACCGAAGACATGCAAATCCTGTTTCAAACGTCTGTCGCGGTGGCATTTTA
Organism: Pseudorasbora parva; assembly: GCF_024679245.1. Lineage (NCBI taxonomy): Eukaryota > Metazoa > Chordata > Actinopteri > Cypriniformes > Gobionidae > Pseudorasbora > Pseudorasbora parva. Next base: position 13,582,199 of record NC_090180.1, read on the forward strand.
CAGGCAGCAAAGAGTGAAACATGGTAATTACACTGACGGATACATGGCAACGACATGCGGAACAAGGTATTGCTATGAACACAATTAAAAAAATGGACAAACACTGCTCTTTCATTCACTATACGCTATCTTTGTGAACGGGTTGCTACGGCCAGGGAGGATGAAGTCCAGTGGACTCTAAATTACAATGGAAAAATGGTAAACTTGAGAAATAAAAATTCACAACATGGAGAAGAAAATAAAACTAGCTTTTCACTTATTTTAACACTTTAAATCAATCCGATCACATGGACACACCCAAGCACAATAATACCTGCATCTTACCTTGTTTCCCTCAAAGGGCTCTTCCTTCAGCAGTAAATCAAAATAACACATATACATGTGAATATCTGCACTCGTTCAATCACTATCAATACTTTAAGTACTTACACTGTTGTTTACTTGTTTCAAGTCTGTATCTATAAAATGTTTTAATATAAATCTTTATCGGTTTACACATTTATTGTAATGTGAACTATCATTACAGTAAATCACTAATCACCCCTATAAAGTGCCTCCAATTTATGCTGATGTAATCTGTAACGCTACTCTCAAAAGTATTCCCATTATTCTCGGTACTAGAGCATTTTTCTTTTACCCAGACCCTAATTGGAGCTCATCATTCATATCCCACTATCAAAAGTGACACCCGCAGGTACGAGGTGTCAGACAAATAATTATCAGCATGGCCGTTTACCCCGGACCCCTTCTGCCTGATTGACTGTGTAAACATGCCATTGACATTTGCCTAATTAAAGCGCATTCAATTACAGTGGGACAGTTAAAATGTGTTGGAATGTTTATGGTCTCCGATTTTCTGTCAGATTCACTCTGTGCTAACAACATGTTATTGATCCATTCCCCAGCATGCAGTCATTTCTCAGGTTACTTTGTGGGCAAAGTCCAGAGGGTTGATATGGAATCACACAAAGGCTGTTTGACGCATTTTTAGCATGATTTACAAACGGTTCCATTCACTGTAATTGCGATTCCCTAGAGAACCGATACCGTATGTACTCTGACTAATCACAGCCTAACACAAAACCCTAGAGAACCCTCAGCTGCTTGTTTGCATGATACACGCAGATGAGACTAGAAGAACAAGGTCATGAAGATTCAAGTGCAGTGACATGTAAAGTGATAATACAAACACAAGTCATTGGTAACGCTTTATAATATCCTTCATTAACAGGACATTTCATGAAGAGATCTTTAACAATCATTATAAGATGTTTAATAGGACGATAGTTAAACTACAGTTTTACTTTTTTATCCCTGAGAAGAGGGAAAGTCTGAAAATATCAGATACATGTGTGCACAAAAGCACAAAATGTTGGAGCATGTGCAAATTTGTAATACACTTTGTCCAAAAGTGTTCCAATACTTAATGGGGCCACTGTTTAATACATTTCTGTAAATTATGTTCTGTAAAGCACAATCTGACGCAATAATGTTTGTTAATGTTCTTATTGCACGCTATTATAAAGTGTTACCAACATTTGAAATGTCAGAAAGTTATTGACAAGGGACAGCCTCATTTAAAAAAGCATCTCTCACCATGTAGATTCCTCCAAACAAGGCCATGAATTTGCTCAACAGAGCAGCACACAGACTGGCAACATGAACAAATGGTCCCTAGAGGATGCAAGAGGAGACAGAAATAACAGATGTGATCACAGTATTTTAGCATTATAAGGCTTATCTAGGATCAGATATCCTCTCTCATGCACCTCTTTGCCTAGAGGCATGCCACTTCCAAGGGCACAAGTTAAGCCAATCACTTTGGCAACAAAGGTTTTGAAAGTGAGGTACTCTTTCAGCACCACACCTCGGAGGATGGTCTTCATCTCTGGGATCCCAGAGCCTAGAGGAAGAAAAGACGAAGGGGGTTACAAAGAGATCTGAGAACACGTAAAGGCCATTTGGCTTAAATTGATTATGTGAGCACGGGTCAGTGTGTGCGTATCTCACCCACTGCCTGGGGCGCCAGTATCTGTGTGAAGCCAGCAGAGAAGGTGATGAGAACTACTGGATAGGTGACCCAGGCCAGGTATTGCAGCAGCATGTTACTGTGCAGACCACCATACATCCACTTCTGTGCTGCAGATCCCGACACACACCACATAATTACATCTCTGTAAACGCATATAGTGCCCCCTCCTCCTTCTATTTAAAGGTGATTCTGTCCACCGCATTTTTTTTTGACACATGCCACCATTTACGCCCATGTTCTCTGGCGTTGATTACTTAGAAGTGAACAATCAGCCAATCAAAGGTGTTTTTCAGTGCTAAGAGTATAGGCCTTTTTTCAAACACACTATTTCTAGAACTCGAATTTCTATGTGATGAGTTAAATCCAAAGTATACTACAGTCGTCAGCTTTCTCCAATGTTTCGCCCAATGTCCATGTGACATAATTTTTGTCATCAGGAGGATCAGCGGACATCTGCATACCCCGTGCAACTATGCACTTAAATGCATCTGTAACATCTGCAAAGAGCTCGCAGCCAAAGGAGTGTACTTTGAAAGGCTTGCGCACACAACTCTGCGCTAGATGGATCAAAATGCAGAAAACTAAGTATAACCAGGCCTTTAAGTTAATGAGACACTTCACTTTTTTGAAAATAGGCTAATTTTCCAAGTCCCTTAGAGTTAAACAGTTGAGTTTTGCCGTTTTTTGAATCCATTCAGCCTATCTTTGTATCTGGCGGTAGCACTTTTAGCATAGCTTAGCATACATCATTGAAAGATCATAAGCATCACGCTCAAAAAAATGACCAAAGACTTTCAATACTTTTTCTGTTTAAAACTTGACCCTTCTGTAGTTACACGTGTACTAAGACAAATGAAAAATGAAAAGTTGCGATTTTTTAAACCAATATAGCTAGGAACTATTTTCTCATTCCTGCGTAATAAACACAGAACTTTGCAGCCGTCATGGTGCAGCGGTGCAATGATATTACACAGCGCCTGAAAATAGGTAAAATTCCGATAACATAACCAACGTGACAGTCTGATTGCACAGAGAGTGTGCTTTGCAACCATGGAGACGTTTCTGAGAGACGATTCAGAAGATATTTACTTTGGTGCAGATCCTGAACCGTATCTATTTGAACCAGAATACACTGAAGATAAGCTTTTGAAATGTGAAAGAGAAAGTGCGGCTGAACAGACTGAGGCAGAAGGGACGAGGAGAGCAGATTTGAACTGGTGAGTCAGAGAAGAGTCCAAATTCAAGAAAAAAAATGTCTGACATGGATTCGGTCTTCCAACCATTTGATTTTGACTAACGTAATATGTGAATGAAATATGCTAAGACAGTAATGCTTATTATGAAGACAGAGAGAGTGCGCAAACTCCGCTCTTTCTCTCCGTCACTCAGTTAACAAGAGCCCTGTCATCTACATCACTCATAAAATCACAATAACTGATCAAATAAGACTTTGACTGGACGAACATTATTTTAGCGGGCGCCAGATCATTTTCTATGCAGGAGACACGCTGCAAAGCCTCAGCACAGAACGTAACATCACCAACGTAGTATTTTTTTTTACCATAGAAACTGTGTAGATAAACAATACCGGCAATTCCACATTCTATTTTAATCAAACTATACACTACCTCACCAGAACTCTACAACAAAACTACTAACTTAGTGACTGCATTCACAGGTAACGTTAGTTTAAGACAACAGCAGTGCTTTTCAATCTGGTCGTTCAAGATAACAAAAAAAAATGTTATGTTATATTTACAGCCATGGGGATGGGGGATGATACACTTCACCCTGTATGGCCATATCCTTTAGACGCCGTACCGTGGTAACACTGTCCATGTTTTCCAAATAGTCATCTTGTCCCAAATGCTTTGAGCAAACACAGTTTCATGTTTGAATCTACCGGTGTTTTGATATCCATGGTTCAGAGCAGTCAACCACTGATTCTTTCGTTACTTGATTTTTGTTGATATTCTGTGAAACATGATGGTAGAATACATATCCGACTCACTATCACAGCTCCTTACAACACACAGAACCATAGTTAATCGCATATTAAATCCACTGCATAATTTGCTGGTTGCAACTCTGCATTATCTGCAACAACACAAACTAGGCGCCGGTCACATTGGAAGTTACATATCTGAGGACTACTTTCAGGCACGACCGCAAAGTTCCAGGATTACTACACAGGAATCAGAAAATAGTTCCTATCTATATCAGTATAAAAAACCTTAGCACACAATGTAACTACAGAACAGTCAAGCTTTAAAAAATCTTTAAAAAAATAAAGTGTTTGGTCATTTATGAGAGTGACGCTAATGGACTAATATGCTTCAATGATGTATGCTAAGCTATGTTAAAAGTGCTACCGTCAGATACAGAGATCGGCAGTGTTTGAGATTAGGGTTGAAGCAAAACTATACAGGACCGATGTTCGCCACCCCTGATATAGACTATAATGATATAGACAGGGGCGTAGCCATCTTTTCAGGAGTGAGGGGGACAGAAATGTCGCAATACCAAATTTTTTTTTTTGGACCGATATAATTTATCGCATCTCTTGCTTTTAATTTGGTAAGATATCAAATACACTGCTGAACAATAACCTCTAATATCTATAATATTTTTCTCCTATATTTTATGCCAATTTTATGATTGGTTTACTACAAAAACTTTTGCATTAAGTCTCCATAGATTTTATGCAAAGTAAAAAAATAAAATGATATTCTGATGTAGACCAGCTGTTCTCTATATGTGAATATAGTAAAGTGTCATTTATTCCTGTGATCAAAGCTGAATTTATCATCATTACTCCAGTCTTCAGTGTCGCATGATCCTTCACTAATCATTCTCATATGAGGATTTGATGATCAACACACATTTATGATTATTGTCAGTTGTGCTGCTCATGGGGCTGCTTAATATTTGTGGAAACCATCTAAACATTTGTGGTACAATGAAAAAAAGAAAGAAATTAATACTTTTATTGATCAGACATGCATTCAAGTGATATTTTTTATATCTTTATAAAAGATAATTATTTATTTAATAAATGCAAATAAAAGCTGTCAATTGAACTTTCTATTCATCAAAGAATCCTGAAAAATAAAATGTATCATGGTTTCCACAACATTTTTGAGCAGCACAACTGTTTTCAACACAGATAATAATCATAAATGTTTCTTGATTATAAAATCATCATATGAGAATTATTAGTGAAGGATCATGTTACACTGAAGACTGGAGTAATGATGATAAATTCAGCTTTGATTACAGGAATAAATTACTATATATTCACATAGGGGAAAAAAGCTGTTTTAATTTGTAATAATATTTCACAATATTACTGTTTAACTATTTTTGATTAAATAAATGCAGCCGTGGTGAGCAGAATACTAAACATTAAAAAAGCTGCATTATTCTGATACTTTATTGTCAATAAATAGGCTACATTGAGATGGCTTGAAAAACACACATAAATAATATATTGTCGCAATCGTCTGATTGTCGTCGTCACGTTTCATCACTAATAACGATTGTTTTCCTTCAGCTGCAGCTCCAGCGTGACAAGGTATTACTTCTACGAATCCGCTTTTGGACTTTCTATGAGAGCGCCCTCCTCATATTTAGATGCGAATAAAATGACAGGTCATGCATAGATTATGTTTTGTCTCTGAATTTAAATCTTGATGTATTCACATTGGTTTCTATGTAAATACATTTGACCGTGACGCGTGAAGCGCGCTATCAACCGAGATTAGAGAAGGCTATGTTTAGCGTCCCTGTTAAATTGGCCGCCGCCACGCAGCCGGTTCGAATCCCGCTCGGAGCATGTCGATTAAGATCGGTGAGACCCAGTAAAAGTGCGGGGGACGAAAATACATTTTATTAAAAGTGAGGGGGACACGTCCCCCCCGTAATCTACGCCCATGGATATAGACCATGCATCTATCTACATTTACCTGCTCTCTTATTTTTGCTGTTAAATTGTTTTAATTCATTTTCCTGCCCGATTCAACAGGGAATCTTGGAATTTATACTGACACCTACTGATAAGGATTAAAAAGCCAAGGTTATTTTAATTTTAACTGAAGAAAAGCCCTAGCCTAGAAATCTAGATGCACCCTAGCGGCAGCAAATCTAATTTGCAGTCAACGTCGTCTAGCAACTCTCTATTAGACTTGCGAGCTGGAAAAACCACCATGATGGGGCGACCTACTATATTACCCTGTCCTGTATTGCAACTGCAAAGTCCGTTGTTTGTCAATTGTTTTACTTGCCAAATTGTGGACTCGAAAGATAAACAGACCCTATGTTAAATAAAATAGGACATTGATATTACTGGGGTCTTCATTATTTGTGAGTGTAAATAATTGTGTCAAAATATGTATATTTCTTGACCCTTCACTTCATGCACCTTTAGCTAATGCTGCAAAGTAGAAAAAAAAGATGCCCTTGATATGTGCCTTTTTCTTAATTGACTGAACTGCCACACCCCCAGTCCTTGTAAATAAACTAATTCTTTTGCAAAAAGAGGTCAGTGAGTTGGCACCAATTCGTTCAGGCATTAATGCACCTTCCATCCCAGAATACACATGATGACGATACCCAACTGAAAATACTTGACTGATTAAATGACACCATCTGTACTTTCATGGAACCCTGTCAAGCAGAAAATTGTCCTTTTCTTTTTTCCATTCTTTTCTCCCTCTCACCTTGCTGGCAGAAGGCAATAGTGTAGTCCATAGCCCAGCTGACCAATGCCATGAGAAGCCCCAGGAGGATGAGGAAGATCCAGTCTTCACCCACACGGGAAATCAGGAACTTCTGACACCGTTTCGTACAGACTGCAGACAGACAATTAAGGAATAGTTCAGGCATAGCTATAATTTACTCATTTTGGTGTCATTCCAAACCTGTATGAATTTTTTTGTGATGAACATAAAAGGTAAATTATAATATTATACACTTTGCTCTTTTGATGAACACAAAAGGTAAATTATGATATTATGCTGTTTGCTCTTGTCCAAGTGTTAGTTCTAAGGAATAAGCACCAAGACACTGAAGTTTCAAAAAGTTTTTAAAAAGAACTGCATTTAAACTTTTACACAGTTTATATGAAGTACTATCATTCAAAAAGTTGTACGATTTTTTTTGTTAATGCTCACAAAGGCTGCATTTAGTTGGCAAAAAAATACAGTAAAAAGAAGCTTGAAACATGTCTTGTGAGACGTGCCCATATATGGGCTACTTTTATGATGCATTTATGGTAACTGCAAGACAAGCAGAAACATTCTTTAAATGTCTTCATCTTCCGCCATTTTGGTTTCATGAGATAATCATGAGTAAATGTAGACAATTTTCATTTTTGCGTGATATAATCCATTAAGCACCTTTCTTTTCTTGACAAACAAAACAAAAATCTTTTCTTGTTCTTTGTAGGTCAGTCTGTGTTCAAAATATAGAGATAGGAGGGATGAACAGGAAATGAACAACCTAGAGAAATTACCCGAACCCAGCAGTAGGTGCACAGTATGCTTTAATGAAGTGAACAATTGCTCATAAAAGAGCTTGTTTTCCCCTGGATTCCCACATTTCCAGACTCATGAGAGTGTGAACAATTGCACTGTTGCATTGGTAGACAGGGTTGTGGAGACCCAGACAGGAAATGGCTTGTGTGTTTGAAGATAAGACGCATCTGAAAGACAGTGGAAAGGGAAGGGTCATGGCAGGTGATGGGACACCTCTGTGAACGTGACAGAGCCGCTGCCCCGCCAGCTTTAGCACCTGCTGAGTGGCTCTTTGCCCGGCTCCTCTGTGCGGGAGTTGGCACATGGGCCGATTTGTCCACTGAAGTGGCACAACAGATGTCTTTGCTCTCAAAATAAACCCTGTAACAATCCACAACCGAGAAAGCAATAAGCCGAACCAAATTTACCGCAATTCAAGACACATTGTGGATACGCAAACCTGCAGTGCTTATCTCCAAACCGCGCCAGACAGAAGTGCTGAGACGCGGCCTATTTTGACACTTAATTGGAGTTTGAGGAATAACCGTATAAATATGCAGAGCCCATGCTTCCCCACACAGAGTTTAGTGCCTTTGACAAGTGAGTCACAGGCCAGCACTGGAAGTGACATCCTTATGTGGCATGCATGCATAATATAACAATGTATTATATATACAATATCTATTTATATCCCCAGAGCGAGTAGAAAGGTGTAGGAGGTTTGGTGAGAGGCAATAGTATCTGCCCTCACTCTACCTGATATGACAACTTATGCGGCATTTTCTACGCCGAGCCTCCGAGCAGTAGTCACAATTTCCCACGAGGGCGAGTTGGTGGACTGCTGCCAGTTCTCTGTTTTCATCCGCAGATCCAAAACAATTAGCACTGAAATAGACAGATTATGTCAGCTATGGTGGTAGGACTTCATTCTGAAGTTGCAGAGAGAACAAACAGCAGGATGCTGACAGCTTGTCGCAAATCTACCTCCCTCTGTCATCTTAAAATTCACAAATAAAGTCTAATTACACCAGGGAGAGCGGGATGTGTTTATATACTCTATTCAGTATGGGCATATACACTCTGACGCCAGATCTCACAAGAACATTCCACTTGTTCTGACAAATCAAGCCCAAAAAATAAGCTTATTCCTCAAAATAAGCTGATTGAGAGTTGTTGGATTTCTACATTAATTGTAGTGTATTTCGTTATTGTAGCATAACGGCATACAAATAAACTATTTTGCATCATTTTCAAGCAAAAGTGTTTAAAAAGTGTTCTATAAAGCTTTCATAATAGCATAGATCTAAATGTTTTACATTTTTCCACATACACTATATTGGCAAAAAATTTGGGACACCTGCCTTTACATGCACATGAACTTTATTGATCGCATTCTTAATCCGTAGGGTTTAATATGGAGTTGGCCCACCCTTTACAGCTATAACAGCTTCAATTCTTTTGGGAAGACTTTCCACAAGGTTTAGTGTGTTTATGGGAATTTTTGATCATTCTTCGGGGAGCGCATTTGTGAGGTCAGGAACTGATGTTGGACCAGAAGGTCTCACTTACAGTCTGTGCTCTGATTAATCCCAGAGGTGTTTTATCGGGTTGAGGTCAGGACTCTGTGCAGGCCAGTCAAGTTACTCAACACAATACTCGCCCATCCATGCCTATAGACCTTGCCTCATGCACTGGTGCGCAGTCATGTTGAAACAGGAAGGGGCCATCCTCAAACTGTTCCAACAAAGTTGGGAGTATGAAATTGTCCAAAATGTCTTGGTAGGCTGAGGCATTAAGTTCCTTTCACTGGAACTAAGGGGCCAAGCCAAACCCCTTAAAAACAACCCACAACATTGCCAGCAGCCATATCACCCTGTAGCCCAAGAGGTTTCCCACTGAAGCTAAGCAGGGCTGAGCCTGGTCAATACCTGGATGGGAGACCAACTGGGAAAACCAGGTAGCTGCTGGTAGAGGTGTTAGTGAGGCCAGTAGGGGGTGCTCACCCTGTGGTCTGTGTGGGTCCTAACACCCCAGTATAGTGATGGGGACACTATACTGACAAAGAGCACCGTCCTTCGGATGAGACGTTAAACCGAGGTCCTGACTCTCTGTGGTCATTAAAAATCCCAGGATGTCTTTCGGAAAAAGAGTAGGGGTGTAACCCCGGCATCCTGGCCAAATTTGCCCATTGGCCTCTGTCCATCATGGCCTCCTAATAATCCCCATATCCTGATTGGCTTCATCACTCGGTCTCCTCTCCACCAATCAGCTGGTGTGTGGTGAGCGTTCTGGTGCAAAATGGCTGCCGTCGCATCATCCAGGTGGATGCTGCACATTGGTGGTGGTTGAGGACATTCCCCCCTTCAATGTAAAGCGCTTTGAGTGCCTTGAAAAGCGCTATATAAATCAAACGCATTATTATTATTATAATAACCTAATCCCCCTCCACCAAACTTTACACTTGGCACAGTGCAGTCAGGAAAGTACCGGTCTCCTGGCATCCGCCAAACCCAGGCTCGTCCATCAGATTGCCAGACAGAGAAGAACTCCAGAGAACACATTGTCACTGCTCTACAGTTCAGTGGCAGCGTACTTCACAGTACTGCATCTGACGCTTAGCTAAAAACAAAAAATGTTATGTGCTGAGGCCAGTGAAAATGTTGTCAGGGTAATTAAAAATCTAACCGGTCCATTAGGAAATATCACTGTGCCAAACCCTGCTTTTATATAATAAATAAATAAATAAAAAACTGACCACCTAAATCAATCAATAAATGTCTCTCTTTTGCATTTATACATCATTGGGGTAAAGAAAGAGCTGAGACAGGCAGACACACTGGAGAAATTTGACAACTGCTATTAGCAATCTGTCCAACTCAACTGCTATGCAAGTCAAACACTAGCTAACCCAAATATGTGCTTGTATTCTGGAAATAGGCCCAGAAAGCATCAAGCACAATCCACTACTCCCAGTCAACATCTCTTCTTCTTTTGGGCAAAACATTGTATGTAGACAAATGACAAATGACAAAAAGCACTGACAAGTTAAGTGCGACAAAAAGTCCAACATGGTGGACAAGGTGAGTGAAATTAATATACTGTCTCTATCTTGCTCTCTACGAAAAACTGTTGATAAAATCGTTTAGTGTGAATAAAAATGTATTATCCATTTCTGTGTGCTATGTATTTTAATGCTTAGAGTGTTGTTTTATCAATAGCTTAGCAACAAGTTAATAGCAAAATCAAAAAATGTTGGTCATAATGTTGGTTTAAAGTATTGATAAAATTGTTTAGCGAGAATAAAAATGTATTATCTTACTCAATATTTCAGTGTGCTATGTACTGTATTTAATGCTTAATAGAGTATCATGTGGTTAGCAGCAAGCTAACAGCAAACACTTTTAAAGCCGGAAGTCAAGTTCAATGCAGAGCTCCATCGTTGCATATGCAGAGCGTTTCAAATGAGGCTTCATGATGCTGCTTTAGAAAATTGCAGCCTATGTAGGCAGCATGCAACATGTCAGCTCGCTAGGTTTTGGAACAGTATTAGATGGAGCAATAAAACAGAAATGAGACAGACATAGAGAGAGAGAGAGAGAGAGAGATATGATGCCAGCTCTGTAGGTGTGTAGGTAGTGAGCTGACAAGCCTCCAAACCCCTCAAACTCAGTCAAGGAGGATCAGAAGACCTCCGCTGCACACTGTGCTGATAGATTTCTCATGCTTTTCACACTCAACAGGGAGGCGGGAAGGATGATATAGAGACAGATGCTGTGTGTCTTTGGAGATTACACAAGGCCAAAAGAGCAGTCTATTTATATTTCAAGAAACCAATGCGACACCTCATTAGCACTAAAAACATTGGACTGCGAGACACTGTTGCCTATTTAATGGAGACTCAACTTCATTTAATAGTTAAGGGAATTTATCACAGACTTCCTATTTGAACGGCCGCTGCTTTTGTTCAAAGCTCGCTTTTTTCTAGCCAATCATCTTAACGTACCATTAAATGGAAAAATAAATTGTTACTGGGCGAATATATTTTTACCCTAGACTCAAATGCATCGGCCCATTTAATACATCCTTTGGTGGACAGTGACGTATTTCTAGATGCAGATGCACAGACACACTCAAAGACACAGTGGCTCATTACAGATACACTGCACGTATGTGTGTCTCATCTATCACCCCTAAACAGCGCAGACTGATTATGCTCCCTGCTGGTGAATGGCGAGCACTGCATTGAGGTGCAGAGGGAATTGAACAGCCTGATAAATGCTGCAAGATGTAGTTTACAAGCTAGACAACAGCAAACGTTCAGCGTCAATGCTTGAAAAATGATTGGGTGAAAACAGCTCTGCTATAAATGTGAAGACCATAAAGAAGCCTTTAAGATTCAGGTGATGGCCGCACCTGTGGAATGTGAGTGACAGATTGATAAACAACGTCGGCTACACAAACCAGTGACAATTAATCACCGGTAGAGGGCAATCTAGAAAGCAGGAGGTAAACCACCACATCTGCAGGCATCAGACATGACCATATCCTCTCACTGAACTGCTTCAAGATACATGAGCGCTGTTATATTTGCAAATGTTTTCATATTGTTGGGGAAGATATGTGGAATTGATTTAAATACGAATCCAAATATGATTAAATCTATGCTTTATGTAGGTTAGTGCTGATGAAGCTGGTTGGCCAGCATGTTAACTGGAAAGTATGCCGCCTTTACGTGCTTTCTGAAATTTGATAATTCCCACTTCTGAAGTCGTGATTACGAGCTCATTCCATTCAAATTTTGAAATGGGAGGGCGTTCATGTGCAGCTTTTATTTAGGAAACTCGTATTTATGATAATTCCGAGAGCATGTGAATGCAGCATTAATTATGGTTGATTATGGAATTCTGGCTGGTTAAAGGTGCACTATGCGCTTTTCCGTCCGCTAGAGGGCGCCTGTACAAAACAAAGGCGTAGTTTGATGATGCCGAGTTTGAGCGCAGCATCAAAAAATTGAAAATAGGTCGATAATAGGTCTCGGGCAGAAATCATGTTCATGGATGCGATTATTAACATTACGGTAGTATTAAAGGTCCCGTTTTTCATGTGTTTTTGAAGCTTTGATTATGTTTACAGTGTGCAATATAACGAGTTCATGTTTCGTGTGTAAAAAAAACTGGATTTTACAATTTACTTATCTGTATACCGCTGTTTCCTCTGTCCTAAAAACGGCCTGATGATTTCCTTGTTCTATGAAGTCCCTCCTTCAGAAATACGTAACGAGTTCTGATTGGGCCAGCGCTTCCCGTGTTGTGATTTGACAGCAGCTTAGCACACGTTGCCCGGAAAGGTCCCGCCTCTTATGATAACGGGGAGATGCACGCGCTCAATGTGCGCTTCTCCGCGTGGGAGAGCAACAAGACCAAGCCCCCTTTTTGGCGTATTCTTGTGGGCGGAGGGTTAGTCAACAAACTGTTCTAGTGACGTCATTACAGCAAGAAAGTGCAGGGGTGTAGTCCAAACCGGCCGTTCGCTGTAGGCTTTGAAAGGGAACTTCTGTTAAATAAAATATCTCGCTTGGCATTGAACTTTGAGCTTTATAATTTTACAGGTATTATTTATGCTCTAACAGCAACATTACACACTAACTACAGTTTGAAAGATGGGGTCGCGAAGAATTTTGGATATTTTTCAGCAAAAATACTACATTGTGCACCTTTAGGTTAGTCAAAAAGCCTTGTTGGAACAAGAGCTTGTGAGTTGTGGCACCAATAGTGGATTCAGCTTCCCTAAATGCATGTATTCCTAAAAGCATGTATTCCTTTTACATATAAAGAAACAATGCTAATTGTGTTTCATTAGGCCCCGATAACACAGAATGCGTTTTTAAGGTTCGAAAACATGAGGCGCAGCAAGCGGTTAAAACGCGAGGCGCCCAGGGCGCATAAGCAGCACGCATAACGCTCTCTGCCAACCGAAATACATTAAAAAAAAGGCGTCTCTCGCTGCAAAACCGCGTTCTGTGTGATCGGGGCCTTAAGTTACATTAATCAGAGCACAGAACAGAAGTTGTGTTTATCTAAGGGGTGTAACCATAGCAACAGCTGCTTGATCGCTGTCTGTATTGGGTAGTACAATATCAATATGACAAAACATATCACACGATATGACAAAACATATTTTGATAAAAAAAATGTAAGTCACCATGAAATCAAAATTTGACAATTCTTACTGTTTTTATGGAATATTGCAATGTCTATTATAAATGTGTCATGATTATATTCTGTGTAGTTGTTCCTGTTGTGTCTTTTTGAGTTCTCATTAGTTTCTGATTAGTTCATCTTTGTTTAGCTGTTCCTCATTTACTACGTTTATTATATGCCTACTCCCTGTTCTGTTCTGTTCTTTGTCTGGTATTGTTTTCTACTTTTGCGTCTCTAGTAAAGTCTATTTTGAAGTGTTATCCTGTGTTTGTATTCTGCATTCACTTATTAATGTATTATTATTATATTAGTGTTAGTATTATTACACCGAGACCCGGATATTTTCATGGGTTGTCGTGAATACCTTTGAGTTTCTGTGTTTATGTCATGGCAGTAGTTTTTCTCAAATGAAACGGTGTGTGCGTCTCAATCAGCTCCCTAGTTCAGTAGTCAGGGCTCTGATAAGGACATAAATCAATGGGCTGATTCCCTGATCAGTACCCTGACTACTGAACTAGGGAGCTGATTGTGACGCACTCTGTAAAATGCTCATGAAGTGACTGCTCATGTGATCGCCATGCGCAAGTCTGTGTGTGTCTGTGTGTGTGGTAAATTAAACTGCACATCAGAGCCATTCATTCACACAGAGACGCAGGACATGCAGGATTTGTATTTAAAGGGACAGTTCACCCCAAAAATTGAAATGTGATGTTTATCTGCTTATCTCTAATGCATCCAAGATGTAGGTGTCTTTGTTTCTTCAGTAAAACACAAATTAAGATTTTTAACTTTAACCATTGCAGTCAGCCAGTCATAATGCATGCGAAGGGGTAACAACTCTATGGCTGCATTTACACTGCGGGTCTTGATTCACAATTCCAATTTGGTGAATATATTTTTTTTTTGACGACCCGCTTACATCATCTTTTAAAAGCGACCCGTATACGATATTTGCATTTACACTGTACACTGGTGAAACAGCCAAAGACGTTCTTAACCGGAAAAGGAAGTAAAACGGCGCAACATGCAATAGATGCAGACAAAATGATTATACGTTTTGCTGTCTGCACTTTTCCACACATCCACAAGGTCAGCAAAACAATTCTCTCGTAAGGCGGGGAAAAAGAGGAGAGCCCTTGACAGGGTTGCCAGGTTTTCACAACAAAACCCGCTCAATTGCAACTCAAAACTATGTTAAAGTAGCCCAATTCTGCAGGAAAATAGCAGACTTGGCAACACTGGCCCTTGATCGCAGTTCATGTCCACCTGAGTTGACTTCATTTGCCTCCGTCCTTTTTTTTCAATGACATACGACTTGCATTTACTGAGGAATATAATAATAAATTAAAATAATTAATAATTTGTTCAATTTATATAGAGCTTTTCAAGGCACTCAAAGCACTTTACATTGAATGGGAGAAACTCCTCAAACCACCAACGTGCAGCATCTACCTGGATGATGCGACGGCAGCCATATTGCGCCAAAGCGCTCACCACACACCAGCTGATTGGTGGAGAGGAGACCAAGAATATCAGATTTGACCGCTTGCAGACGCAAATGCACGTATCCGATTCAAATTTATTACCAGATTATTATCGCATTTATTACCACGTGACAGTGACCAATGTAATATCAAAGATGGCGGCATCCATATATCTGAAAAGTCTCATCACTTCTGACACAACAAGAGTCCAATTGACCCGCAATTTCCTCCCTCAAATCAGCATTTATATCTGGATGGATAGCTGAGCATTTGAGTCATGCATAGAACACAAAACTGACAGGAGTAGCTCCGGTAGAGAAATGGATTTTGGAAAATGGAAAATTTAACATTTACGGGTATGAATTTGATACCCGTAAATGTAGGGTCTGATCTATCATTTAAACACCACTTGTAAATATGATTAAAAATGGCAGTAAAAATAATTCTACATTGTTTATCCTTTTGATCTATCATTCAAACAATTCACAAAAATCTAACCTGCAAACAGGGATGTAATAACCTAGAAATCTAGACGCACCCTAGCGGCAGCAAATCTAATCCGCCCGCGAGTGTCTTCTAGCAACTCTCAATACCCTTCTGAGCTGTAAACGGCAAACTCTTGTCGGGCCAATCACATCGTGTATAGAGTCGGTGGGCGGGGCCATAATGACGACGGCCGAGTTGCGTTTGCGTGCTTCTAGTAAACACAGAAACTGACGAACGGCGGTCTTTCGAATCAGCTTTGACCGCGACTCTGGAAGACTTGGAGTTAAGCTTTTCTCGGAGAAAAGAACAAAGAACGGCACTGAAGTCATTCTTTAAAAGGGAAGATGTGTTTGAAGTTTTGCTGACCGGATACGGCGGAAGTTTAATCTATCAATGAGCTCCGTTTCACCTTCGTTGCTCTGGTTGGTGGTAGCGCTATCCTATCGCGTGCAAAGAGAGTTTGAAAGACAACCGTCTCATCCCGCCCTGTCAATGGTGAGTTCCCAGACCAAACATCTTGATGTGGGTCTGGCTTGTCAGGCTAGGGATGTAAAACATTAACTGCAAACAGGGATAAAAAGTACCCCATATGTCCTCGGCTAAAAATACAGCTGGATGTGGTTGTCACTCCCATAAATACCTAAACTGTGTGTAAACATAACTTTACTAATGACTCAAATACAGGCCTGACAACCGTTTTCTGCTGCTGTGTGATGTCATATTACCATATTCATAATTAAAATGCTAAAAACACTAAAAAATAAAGATGTAAAACATTAACGTGACGTCATCCTTTTGGATTACAGAATTACTAGAGGTACATACAGTGATGGTCAAAATTACTGGCACCCCTTGTAAATATTATTAAAAATGGCAGTAAAAATAAATCTGCATTGCTTATCCTTTTGATCTATCATTCACACAATTCACAAAAATCTAAACTTTCATTGAAGTAAAAGAATGGAAAGTCGAGGGGAAATAACATTATGAAATAAATGTTTTTCTCCAAAACACGTTGGCCACAATTATTGGAACCCCTAGCATTTTTTATGAGTAAAATATCTCCTAAGTATATTCACATTCATATTTGTTTTTAGCACACCAGGGTGACTAGGAAAATGAAATTGCCCAGCTATGATGTCTTGTTCCCAGGAGTATAAATATGAGGAAACACAAAGGCCAAATTCCATGAATCATTCATCACTAAGAGTAAAAGAATATAGTTCTGATGTGCAGCAAAAGATTGTCAGACACGACTGGAAATTCAAAAGGGACCTGGTTCTGTGGTCAGATGAAACTATAAAAAGAGCTTTTTGGCAGCAAACCACGAGATGTGTTTGGTGCAAACAGGGATAAAAAGTACCCCATATGTCCTCGGCTAAAAATACAGCTGGATCTTTATTGTTGTGGGCCTATTTTTTGCTGGAGGTCCTGAACATCTTTTTCAGATACATGGTATCATAGATTTGCGCAAATACCAATAGATAAAAAATAACAACCTGACGGCCTCGCTAGAAATTTTATAATGAGATGCAGTTGGGTCTTCCATCAGGACAATGATCTAAAACAAACATCAAAATCAACAAAACACAAAATGAAGCTTCTGCCATGACCATCCCAGTTCCATGATCTAAACCCTATAGAAAATGAGTGGGGTGAACTGAAGAGAAGAAGCGCCAACATGGATCTGGGAATCTGAAGGATCTGGAGAGATTCTTTACAGAGGAATGGTCTCTGAACCCTTTTCAAAAACTCATCAAGCAATATAAGAGAAGACTCAGAGCTGTAAACAGAGGTTGTAAAAAATATTTCATAAAAGGGTGCTAATAATTGTGGCTAACGTGTTTTGAAGAAAACATTTATTGCATAATGTGATTTACCCCCAACTTTTAATTATTTTACTTCAATGAAAGGTTATTTTTTGCTATATATATATATATATATATATATATATATATATATATATATATATATATATATATTTTTTTTTGATAGATAAAAAGGATAAACAATGCATATTTATATTTACAGCCATCTTTGATGATATTTACCAGGGGTGCCAATAAATCTGACCACCACTGTATCAGCTTAGGTAGGAGGGCATCTAAATATTGGCCTTGGAGTCAAGAAGATTGAGATCCACTGTGTTAAAAGGAGAGGAAAGTACGGCTGTTCCAATTGTGCAGGAAAAACATGAATCTTCATTCGAAGTTCTGCTGGTGCTGATTCCATGAGGGCCTGACCAAGAGTGTATATCACAGCAGCCAGAGTAAAGATCTGATCTTCAGTCAAATCCCTCCTACTTATCTCCAGAAATGGCCTTACCTAATCCCCAATTCCAGCACGTTCTCACTAACTCTTTCGCCTGCTGTCCTTTGTGACCCTTCTCCTCTTTCAATCCCTGCTGCCCTTCATCATTGTGGATTTGCTGGCTCTGCTTTCCTAGCTTTTCTCTGTAGCCACCACTGCAAATAGCAAGCTATGACGTTAGCACAACAGTCAGCACACACATATGTATACAACACACTCACCTTGACACTTGGCACAGGGATTCTTCTCATACTCCAGCAGTTCTGGAGCCTGGCCGCGCACACTGGTGGTCCTTCGCAGCGCTCCATCCTCGCGCAGGCGTGCCGCCTCCTCTTTGGCATAGGCCCCCAACTCCTGTGTATAGCGTCCATACATCTGAAAGTGAGACAGGAGTGAATGAAGATTTCACCTGGGAAAGGAAATGAGGGGAAACCAAGCCAAGAAGTGCTTCACTGAAATAATGTGCAACTTAACAGGCCGTTCAAAAACCCTTCAAATAAATGGAGGTAGTCTGTCAGGGTTTCCTGGCCCTGAGCACCCTCTCTGAAGCAAGGTGGCTGCAGCTTCATATTTCAATGCGATAGTGCTCTTTGTGAAATTAAGCATCCACATTTGGCCTAATTGGGCCATAGAAACATCCTGACCACCTGACTTAGGACAAGGGTTATGAATTGTTCATGTTGTTGATGTCTCATGCACATGTTCTTCAATCTTTCATGGAGGGCTGTAACTCTTCTATAGTTACTCTGAGCATGGAAGTAGGAGCATAATAGAACTGAACAGAGATGCTCCCACACACACCCCCAACACTCATTCCAATTCCAAGTCAATTTCTGGTTTGTTGCATTGGTTAGATTAATGATAATTAATAAGATAATTTACATGTTAAAACAAGGCACTAAATGCTTATTCATTCAAATATCCGGTTTTTATCAGATAAGTTATACAGTATTAAGATCAGATTAAAAGTTGAAGCGTTGCACATCCCAGACAGACTTTACTATAACTTTTTTCTGCATTTAATTTTTTGGTATGCAAGTACCAAGATTTTGGCAAGTAAAAAGATTTTTTCAAAGACACCGAGGTTGAAAGACACAACCCTCCAGAGGTTGCATTTATCAGCCACATACATTCCAAAGTAATGGATAATAGGGGCCTTCATGGATCGAACTTGTTTGTTTAGCATATCCCACAGATGCTCGATTGGATTGAGATCTGGAGAATTTGGAGGCAAAGTCAACACCTCTAACTTGTGCTCCTTAAACCATCCCTGAACTATTTTTGCTTATTGGCAGGGTGTATTATCCTGCTGAAATAGCCCACAGCCACCAGGGAATATCGTTTCCATGAAAGGGTGTACGTGATCTGCAACAATGCTTAGGTAGGTGGGTGGTACGTGTCAAAGTAACATCCACATGGATGGCTGGACCCAAGGTTTCCCAGCAGAATATTGCACAAAGCATCACACTGCCTCCGTCAGCTTCCCTTCTTTCTATAGTGAATCCTGGTGCCATGTGTTCCCCAGGTAAGTGATGCACACGCACCCGCCCATCCACATGATGTAAAAGAAAACGTGATTTACCAGACCAGGCCACCTTGTTCCATTGCTCCGTGGTCCAGTTCTGATTCTTACATGTCCACTATTGGTGCTTTTGGCAGTGGACAGGGTTCAGCATATGCACCCTGACTAGTCTACGGCTATGCAGCCCCATATGCAACAAACTGCGATGCAATGTGTGTTCTGGCACCTTTCTATCAGAACCAGCATTAACTTGAGCAATTTGAGCTATAGTAGCTAGTCTGTTTTAATGGGCCACACGAACCAGTGTTACCATTTTAAGTTAAAAAGGTTTTGATTTAAGCAGTTTCACTCTCCTTATTCTTGAGTTACATGATTTTCTATGTTAAATTAAGTATAATATAAGTATTTGTGCTTACAAATAATTTTTTTTTTAGGTTCAATGCTGTAAAAGTACATTTGAAAAAGGTCCACGGCAGGTAAATATCTCTTATAGAAACTATAAATAAAGTGCAATACTATATCTGTCATTTTTTAAATAGAAAAGGAAAAATAAGAGATAAAATTAAATTAAATGAAATGTAAGCTTTTTCTAAGCAGCTGGATAGGATGTGTATATCTATTCTCCTGGGGCTTCATACATTAAAGCTAACAGTTTCAGAAACAGTCCTGGTTGGCTGTGTTTCAAAGAGATATAGGAATGTAATACACCATCAGAATTTAAACTATGTTCACATTTTGCTGCACTGAGCTGTGATTTGTGGTAATGTCAAAATGTGACTAGTTTAAAACAGTATGGTTTATTCAGCGAATGATTTTCAATACAACTTCAGTTCCAAAAATATCTTGAAACTGAAACATCAGCATTTTCCAAGCACCCTGTTTGCCAATGAATATTTCATTAATAAAATAGTTACAGATTATTGCATACAGACCCATAAGCAAAATGAAATCTATACTTTTATCCTCAGGCTGCCCAGGCGATCTCAAGGAGAATGTGATTTAAATGAGCACTGAACTGTTCTTCTTCTCTAAACACAAATTACTGCTTGTTATTTGATAAAGATTATTATGTTTTGATGTTTTATGTTGTTTCTCCAAAACCCACAATCTATCGGTCTGAAAAACTGCATAAACAAATAACAACTTTAACGTTATAAGCTTATATAAGTTCTGTCTGGATATGGCTTTCAGTTAGTTGCAACACAATAGGAGACAGCACTGCAACACAATCCAGATACAAATTTACAAAAGGGCTGTTACTGATATAGCCATTGATCATAGCACCATAATTTTATGTCTAAGATTTAAAGCCAGTCAAACACTAAATAATATGAAAGAAATAAAGGAACATGCAAAAGATGTGCCAGCTTCTATTTCTGTTCACTTTTCTTACAAATCGCACATCCGAAATGTGACGCTCCTATCACAGGTGAGCTCCTGGACTCTCCAAGAAATTAAGAAAAGGGTTTAGGTGAGAAGCTGTGAAAAACAAGCTTTACCCAACAAAGCTGCCTCATCACATCATGCTCAACCCGTCAACACTTCAGAACACACTCACTTGATACAATAAGCCTTTAAAGTGTTCCCCTTCAGAATTCTAACGGTCAAACAGACCTGCGGCATAATGACCAGGAAGGGCGCTGCAGACGCCACACGCCAGCACCCGTCTCTGAGCAGTTAATGGGCAAACGGGGCACGTTTCTATATTCTATCACACAGCTGGTACTTTTTGTCCCATTAACCCTTTGACTTGTATGATCACACTGGTGTGATTGGAATGTTCAGTGCATCACGTGATGACCTGCTAACTAAAAATCTGCTTTCCCACTTTAAAATCGGTCAAACACTAAATAATATGAAAGAAATAAAGGAAATGTAAATTATAACAGATGGAGATCATATACAGGTTGTTCTTGAAAAACTATAACTGCCAATGATTAGTGAATTTTTACCATCTGTAAATATTTCTTAACCCTCATTAAAACTATATTTTGTATTATATTATGCTAAAATATTTTATCTGACATTTATATAATTTAGCTGTTTATCACAGTATATTTGTGACAAACAATGTAGGTCATTGTGACACTTGCAGCATCATGCACAAGATGTGCCAGCCTCTGCTTCTGTTCATTTTTGTGGCTTAACATGGGGAGTAATTGACATATGTGTTGCCACATGCAGTTCTGGAGGAAAATTAGACAGCCAAAATAAACGTATTGTTTGAGGTATGATTTGAATCAATATGGTTTGAATTATGCATATCACATCAGTGATGTTCAGACTCTTCTTACAATTCGATTTATTATTAACTTTTTATTTTATTTTTACTTGCCAAACCTAATTTTAGTTTGCATTTGAGTTCATCTTGGACCCTGCCTTGACATCTGATTATTGTGTCAATTTTTTTTTTTACACCAGAAATTGGAGAGTCTGTATTTTCTACCAATCAACTGCAAACTCACAATAATGGTTTCAACAATTTTGAACCCTTCAGCTAAATTCATATGATCTGTTCAATTGTATCATCATGACATGATTTTGTCCTCTGATAAAAAAAAACAAAACAATAACCCTCATGTGTGGGTGACGTCAGGGGGTATATTTTGAGCCCTTCCCACCCATTGTCCTCTGCCTTTCCCTATTCCTTTCTTCTCCCATCCCTCGTTCTTACAGTCAGATGCTCCCACACAGGCACATGCCCACGGTGCTAAAGATGGAGAGACAGGAATATTGGCAGGTCCGTTGTGTAGTGCCACAATCCCTCTCTCCCACTCCCTCCTCCTGTTTCTCCCTCTCTCTCTGTTCTATAAACACACGGCACTCTGATCTGAGGCGCTCTGCCGCCAGCGGCACATTGAGATGAGCATCACGATTCCAGCAGACTCTCTCTTCGCTCGCATGAGCAGGTGCAGTTCATAGAGAGAAAGCAGAGCAGCCCAGCGCAGATTGATCCACACCCTCCTCTTCCTCATCTGCTCCGTCTGCCTCGTTTCACACAACCTTTGCACCCCTTTGTCACTAATTCTAAACATCTACCCACCTGAAGCTGTCGCCCGACACGCGACGCCTAATCGCACCAAATCATCGTCTTCATCAGCTCGGCACCCGTCCATCCTGGACAGCTTGATATATTAGTCTGGCCCAATTAAACTCACCCACCATTTCCTAACAGAGTGACATTTAACCTTAGCAACACAAGCTGTCACATTCAATGACCTGCTGCGACCAATCAAATCGCAGGTCCGAAATGTGACGCTCCTATCACAGGTGAGCTCCTGACCTCTCCTAGAAATTAAGAAAAGGGTTTAGGCAACAAGCTGTGAAAAACAAGGTTTACCCAGCAAATGCTGCCTCATCACATCATGCAAAAACTGCACTTGATACAATAAGCCTTTAAAGTGTCCCCCCCCCTTCAGTATTCTAGCGGTCAAATAGACCTCCGGCATAATGAACAGGAAGGGCGCTGCAAACGGCACACACCAACACCCCTGTCTCTGAGCAGTTACTGGGCAAACGGGGCACGTTTCTCTATTCTTTCACAGCTGGTACTTGCTTTTTGTCCCATTAACCCTTTGACGTGTATGATCACACTGGTGTGATTTGAATGTTGAGTGTATAATGTGATAATCTGCTAAATTCAAATCTGCTTTCCCGCTTTGATTGGGCCAGAGCCAGAGACAGAGACAGACTCACACAGTGTTTCACAAGTGTATATCATAACTGTGCAGTGTTTTCAGCCACACAATAATTATTTTAGGTTTCAGACATTTAAATACTCTTATGTACGAGCATTTATAGCTTGCAAATTAGACACTGGTGTTGATGGAAGTGGCAATAATCCTTACAAACATAATTTGACAACACGTTTATGTGTTGTTGATGACAAAAAAAATTACGTCACAGCAAAAATTACATTGGTGAGCCGAGCGTAATTTGTATACTCAAAGTATACTTTCTACCTAATAAGGAATGATATTTGTTTTTAAAAAATTCATTTAATTTAATATATATATATATATATATATATATATATATATATATATATATATATATATATATATATATATATATATATATATATATATATATATATATATATATATATATTTAGATTTAGATTGTTTTGGGACATAATCAAGATGTAAATGCTACAGAAGGCTTAAAGGGATAGTTCATCCCAAAATTTAAATTTGATTATTATCTGCTTACCCCCAGGGCATCTAATATGTAGGTCTTTGTTTTTTCAGTAGAACACAAATCTCCAACCATTGCAGTCTGTCAGTCGTATAATGCATGTGAATGGTAACACATGAGAGTATGAGAACTATAAGAGTAAAAAAAAAAACATGCACATACAAATCCATATTAAACCCTGTGGCTCGTGACAGTCGTCACCACATGATCGCTGCCTGTCAGTGAGGTCAATATACATGATGCACAAGAGACATCACTTCCAGCACTTGCCTAAACTATACGCTAGATTGTGTACAGACCTCACTAACTGGAAGTGATCATGCGCTGAAGGCTGTTGGACATAGTGGTGTATTAGAGGTAAAAAAATTATATAAATACTGTTCGGTTTTTTGCACAAAATGATCGTTTCATGTCTTAAGACATCAATGTGTCATCACGAGCCACAGGGTTTAATATGGATTTGCAAGTGCATGTTTTTTTACCCTCATATTTCTTATACTCATGTGTTACCATTCACATGCATTATACGACTGGCACACTGCAACAGTTGGAGTTCTTCATCTTCATTTGTGTTCTACTGAAGAAACAGTCACTTATATCTTGGACGCCCTTAGGGTAATCAAATAAACATCAAATTTTCCTTTTTGGGTAAACTATCCCTTTAAGGAATTAATATCTAACATAATGGTTTTACAATTTACAACACAATGCATTTTAGATGGGTCCTATTATGCTTTTTGACATTTGCAACTTAATGTTGCTGTTTAAAGGGGTACTTCAGCAATGGGAAGATAAAACTGTATGTGAAATTATTTGTGAATTTGGTGCTTTCTAGACTGAGAAAAGACATGGGGATGAAAGACAACAATTCCCAGAATGCTTAACTGCCCTACGAGGCCACCCCCAAAGCCACCGCTACTGAATCACTGTGACTGGATAACTTTCCCACCACGTTCATTTTCATAAAATCAGTTCAGTTAGAGAACAGACACTACAATTCCAAACTTAACGTGTCTGTTCAATATAATGAGTGAGTCGCCGCGCTAGTGACACACGAGCTGAATGAGCTCTCCTGATGAGAGCTGAGGTAATCGCATCTCGCTTTGCTCCGCCAGCCGCTTCGTTTACATGAATGGATTTATTTTCTTGAAAAAGTTTTTTAAAACACAAAAAAGTTTTTTAAATACAAAGAGTGGCTTTCTAAGAACTGGTAACATGTTAAATGTTTCCTCTTTATAAGCACACTCTTATATGTCACTGACCTGTACATTTATTGGTACACAGCTAGCAAGTATGCTAATATTCTCAAGGAATGTTTTAGGTGGATAGGAGTGGTCTGTGGCAAAGATCTCTCTGAAGGGGTCTAGAGTGCAAATGGAACCTTTTACCACTTCTGCCTCAGAGCCTTTAGCCAGTCGTCTGAGAGCATCAAGTGCCCTGTCCTGTGTCGCTAAGGCAGGTGCAGCGATCCACTACAGGCTGAATGGAATGTAATAGCCACTGCAATTAAATATGGCTGTACAGTGCAAAAATGTTGCAGTCCATTTTGATTGTAGCTTGTCAGACTATGCCATATAACCCACGAAAAGATCTTGCATGATGCCAACTGTACTGTGTTTTTATGTCAACTGTACAATATGCATCCTAGCTAAGACTTTAGTCATGATTGACAGGCATGACTGGGCGTTTTACAGTCCCCATCACAATCTGACATCCTTATTGACATGCAAAATTTAAAATGGGCTGCCAAACCAAAGCGTCAGTGGCTAGGACTTAGACTCAAGATCATTTTGATAGAAGATAACTTGAAGGCAGAAAGACATTTGTGTTTACCCCATCATATAAACAAGTATTTTCAATCAGACTTCTCTATTCCTGTCTGTCTCTTTTGGTCTATCCCACCAAACAAAAGACTTTTTTGTTTTTTAAAACTCTTCATTTAGTAAGATTTAGATGACGTTTTCCTCAAGGGGATTCAAAACAAGGTCAAAATTTACTGTTATTACTCATAGACTGTAAATTAATATGGACGTAGTGTCCGTGACGTCACCTGTAAGTTTCTGAAGAGCATTTTTGAAGCCTTTGCCATCTTGGCAGCGTGTCACTTCTGGATAACTGAAAATGGGCAAAGAAGTGGGATGAGAGTGGAGCTGAGGTACTTGATTGCTGAAACCAAATACATAGGCAGAAAAAAACACAGCAAAATCTTAAAAAGTGTCTTCAGCTTAGCCAACTGTACAGTGAACCGGGGAAACAAATAAAAAGCACATGTTTTTCAGTTAAAAAAATTAAATTATATACACATATACATTTACATATACAATTTTTATATACAAACACACACACACACACACACACAGACACACACACACACACACACACACACACACACACACACACACACACACACACACACACACACACACACACACACACACAGGTGCTGGTCAAATAATTAGAATGTCATCAAAAAGTTGATGTATTTCAGTAATTCCATTCAAAAAGTTAAACTTGTATATTATATTCATAATTACACACAGAATGATATATTTCAAATGTTTATGACTTTTCATTTTGATTAATATAACTGACAACTAAGGAAAATCCCAAATTCAGTATCTCAGAAAATTTGAATATTACTTAAGACCAATACAAAGAAAGGATTTTTAGAAATCTTGGCCAACTAAAAACTATGATCATGAAAAGTATGAGCATGTACAGCACTCAATACTTAGTTGGGGCTCCTTTTGCCTGAATTACTGCAGTAATGCGGCGTGGCATGGAGTCGATCAGCCTATGGCACTGCTCAGGTGTTATGAGAGCCCAGGTTGCTCTGATAGTGGCCTTCAGCTCGTCTACATTGTTGGGTCTGGCATATGGCATCTTCCTCTTCACAGTACCCCATAGATTTTCTATGAGGTTAAGGTCAGGCGAGTTTGCTGGCCAATTAAGAACAGGGATACTATGGTCCTTAAACCCGGTACTGGTTGCTTTGGCACTGTGTGCAGGTGCCAAGTCCTGTTGGAAAATGAAATCTGCAGCTCCATAAAGTTGTTTAGCAGCAGGAAGCATTAAGTGCTCTAAAACTTCCTGGTATACGGCTGCGTTGACCTTGGACCTCAGAAAACACAATGGACTAGGGCTGCAGCTATCGATTCTTTTTGAAATCGATTAATCTAGCACTTAATCGATCGATTAATCGGATAATAACTTTTTTCTTTATTAAAGAGTAATACAAAATATATAAGAGAAAATAAGACGGCTATCTTAAAATTAAAAATCTATTAATTTATCTATTATTAAAATCTAATTTGTTTTCTTTTTAGAAAAGTTAAGTTTTATTGCTGAAATTCCATTTATTAATAACTGTGAAACTAAACAATTTTAATGCATACAATCGCCATATTATATCATTTAAAAATCTATTTCAAATTACTTTTTTATTTCAATCTAAAACTAAACCTACAACCAATAAACCAAAATAATAGTAGGCCTAATATAACTTAACTTTTATGTTTCAGCTTCAGCGCAGGCATGGCATAAGCCTTTACTGTCTTCTGAAAGCTTTGTGGCTTTTGTAAGAAGCAAAAAATATAGGACAGGGTAACTTGAAATAAGAACAATAGATGGCAGATCAGCTCTAACATCACCAAATCAGCTGTTAAAAACAAACCATCCATCCGCACCTGATCGTCACAACTTCAAATCCTATGAGTTAAACGCGATGCTATCATCACATATCAGCTACACTGAAGTAGTTTGCTTAAAAAAAACTTGTTTGGCAAAATAACATTTCTTAACCTAAACCAGGGTTGATACAATATCATTATCATCACATGAGGAGTAGCCGCTGGAGCGTGAGCAAACGCGAGAGATGTGTTTGTATTTAGGCTAATTCAGATAAAGTACATCACACACAGGCTACAAATCTACATTTTGAGCTAATTATTCATCATTGTAACACAGCTTGTTTTATTAAGGTAGTAGCTAGAAATATGACTAAAGTGTGAGATTTAAATTACACAAATCAATTAAAACACGCAGCTCTGAAAGCACCAGCGCTGCTAATCACAAACACACACGCATACTGTACAGACACGTTACAGCTTCTGATGTTTGTTGCGCCTAGCGTTGAGAATATTTCAATGGTGTATTTTGAAGATATTATCAAGTATATTATCAAGATCGTTTCATGTCTTAAGACATCAATGTGTCATCACGAGCCACAGGGTTTAATATGGATTTGTAAGTGCATGTTTTTTTTTACCCTCATATTTCTTATACTCATGTGTTACCATTCACATGCATTATACGACTGGCACACTGCAACAGTTGGAGTTCTTCATCTTCATTTGTGTTCTACTGAAGAAACAGTCACTTATATCTTGGACGCCCTTAGGGTAATCAAATAAACATCAAATTTTCCTTTTTGGGTAAACTATCCCTTTAAGGAATTTAAATATCTAACATATGGTTTTACAATTTACAACACAATGCATTTTAGATGGGTCCTATTATGCTTTTTGACATTTGCAACTTAATGTTGCTGTTTAAAGGGGAACTTCAGCAATGGGAAGATAAAACTGGTGCTTTCTAGACTGAGTGTATATAAAGTCTCATTAAAGATTTCACACACATCACAAATGACAGTGATCCATGTGCAAAGCTGCAAACTCCATCGCATTCATGTGTTTGGAGTTGCTCGTATCTACTCAGCTGATGCACGAATTACCTCAAATGAAACTTAAATTAACCTTAATATTCAGTGTCACATCCTGAAGCTCAACACACAGTTGTCTTCATTTAAAAATAGTGAGACAATCACAATCATTCAAATATACTCCAGGGTTTCTACTGCTAAAAGCCATATGCTAATCGCTGAAGTAACCCTTAAATGCCCTTGAACACAGAGCTCTATGGACAGCCAGCTTCTTTTGCAATTACCTTTTGTGTCTTGCCCTCTTTGTGCAAGGTGTCAATGGTCGTCTTTTGGTAGCCTACAGACCTGCTATTTGTTGACTACAGAACTAAACTGAGAGACCATTTAAAGGCCTTCGGGTGTTTTGAGTTAATTAGCTGATTAGAGTGTGGCAATATTAATTGAACCTTTTCACAATATTCAAAAAAATTCTGATACTGAATTTGGGATTTTCCTTAGTTGTCAATTATAATCATCAAAATAAAAATAAATAAACATTTGAAATATATCAGTCTGTGTGTAATGAATAAATATAATATACAAGTATCACTTTTTGAAACTTGTATATTATTAGTGAAATAAATCACCTTTATTGTACATACATACATACATACATACAACACATTTTGCCAGTATGTGTTCCTTAAGAATTGAACCCAAGAATTGTGTGTCAAACTGCCAAACTGCTGAAATTACGTGGCATTGGCGATCCGAATCATGAATCAATCTGCTGATTCATGACCATTTGAATCTTTATTTGAGGTTTGAAAACAAACGCAGAAGAGAAGACAATGCTGAATAAAGTCGTAGTTTTTGCTATTTTTGGACGAAAATTTATTTCCGATGCTTCAAGAGATTCTAATTAACCAACTGATGTCACATATGGACTACTTTGATGATGTTCCCTTTCTGGACATGGAGTATAGTATGCCCACACTTAACATTAGGATGAGTCATTAATGACATTAATATCATTTTTGGGTGAACTAACCCTTTAAGAAAGTGTAATGCCTTTCGCATGCTACGTCCTATGTCAATTACGTTTTTATTTCACAAGTTGAATACGGAATGTGGTCTGGCGGGGGCTAGATATTTTACTTTATATGTGATGCACTTTTTGGGGCTTAATATAACAGATTGTATTCACTTGAAAGAAGAATGTCATATACATTATATACATCTACAATGGCTTGAGGGTGAGTAAATCATTAGATAATTTTCTGTATTAGGTTTACTATTCTTTTAATTAATTAACTGTTTTATATTTTAATAATATATTTTTAAATGTAATTTATTCCTATAATGGCAAAGCTGAATTTTCAGCCTACATTGTCACATGATCCTTCAGAAATTATTCTAATGTCCAAGAAACTTTTATTATTATTATCAACTTGAATCAACTTGAATTATCAGTTGTACTGCTTAATATTTTTCTTTGATGAATAGAAAGTTCAAACAACAGCCTACCCGAAACAATATGCAACAAAAATACAAATTATTTGACTGTCACTTTTTGATAAAATTGAATGTGCTTTGCTGAAAATACACAGGTCTAGTTTTATTTAGTAGTGAAAACAAGGCAGACTACTCTCAAGAATTAAAATAAAACCTACTTTAGCTCCAGGCTTTAAATTATAATTTGCAGACATTCTTGATATGATGTTATCAAGCAATTTTGGGCAAATTCCTTGCCGGGGCATTTGATATCACATCTCCACGAGCAAGCATATCAAGATCCTCCGTGTCAGACTTTCTTTAATATATATAATGGAAAATTAAGACAAAGGGTGTATTGGATTAGCATTTATCAGAGCCAGAAGATTTACAAAACCAACCTCTATCAGCAAGCAGAACTCCTCGTTTCCCCAAAATATCCCATGCAAGAAAAAAAAAAAAAGAATTAAGGCATTGATCCCATTACACTAATGACTCCTCTGCAATCCACCACACCTGGTGTGGGCCCATTTGACATTGAGCCAGAATGAAGAATATTAAAGAAATGTGTAATATCTTTTACCTGAGGTGTTCTATTAAATTACAGTGGTTCAGGGCCAAATAGTGTTTCAGATGCTTGGATGGAGATCATGCGACTAAAAGCTTATGTGGGATTAAACTGCCTTCTTTAATCCATTTTGCAATCAAATAGGTATGGCTGTCATTAGAGCTGTTGCCTTGCCTGCTTAAGGTTATTCATTGCTTCATTTGTGGGGGGAAAAAAATCATAAATGGGGTAGTCAAATCATCTTGCTGAGTGATGAATAGCCACTTCAGCATATCTTTCATCTAAGAGCGTATGAACACTGCTGATCAATTTACATGCATGCATGAACAAAATGCAGGTAGTACCACTGGCTGTTAAAGACTTTCCACCCCTATATCTCTCTTTTTCCGTGGTTCGTAGGTGAAGTGTGAGGTCATTACCATCTTCCTGCTTTAGTAAGTGCACTGTAAAGATCCTCTAGCGGTGCTAAAAGCATAATCACATGTCTGTGACTGCAGGCACCATGCTGGTTATGTGTGGGGAGGCTGATGTCACACTGTAGGACACGTATCCATAGCACATCTCTACACTCTTTGATCTCATCGGTGGCCAAAATCCTCCTCGCCTTGATGGAAGAAACTGGCAAGCTCTCTAAAAGTATCTGCTCTTGCATATCCTCAATCTTAAAACCCTGAAAGGTCAAAACCAAGGGTCAGACACATTCCCTGCACAATCTGAGGTGGAGTATTAAGAGACAGTTCACAGAAACATTTTAATCATCATTTACTTCTATCCTTATCATACCAACTCATTTCATTCCATGAAACACAAAAGCAGATGTTAGGCAGAATTTTCAAACTTTAGATGTGATAAGAATGCTCAGTGCATCATACAGACTATATCAATTGATGATGTGTTTAGTCATATCAGATACACATTTTGTAGGTATTAGGTAGCTATAAAATTTACTCTATTCCTCTCTCACTTCACCAGGCACTTACTTTTTAATGTATTTTAGGAGAATAGGATGATATAATCTGTTGTAAATCCAACAGGATTATAGTTATAAATTATAGATTAGCTAACATGATCATAAAGGTTTATAATAGTAATAATGTGAAAAATAAGATACGTTCAAAAATAACAGTCGCCTTAAAAACTCATGCTATAATTTTTTTCATTTACATGTGAAAGGGTTCAAATTAAATAATCCATGTGGCTTTTGCATTACACTCAACAAGTGTTCTGAAGCCATATATTAGCATATTTACAGTCACAATCATTTTTTCTGTATTCGTTGATGAACAGAAAAAGAATAGCATTTATTTGAATCTTTTGTAACATTTAATGTTTTCACTATCATTTTTCACCAATGTAATGCATTCTTGCAGAATAAAATAATTAATTTTTAATTTAAATGTATACGTAAGGGATTCTGTGCAGAGGAAACCACCCTATGCTTTGCGTCAGGCAGCGCCTCCATAGCTGTGGATTATACCAAGGTCATTTGCCAGCACAAAGACGTTATTGATTTTTGCAGCACAATATTTGATCATAAGGTTAAAAGTGACAGATTCAACGGACTTGGAACTACCGGTGCATTAAACTATTTCATGGCACACCTTTCAGCCAATCAGATTTGAGTATTCAGACAGACCATCGTATAAACAAAACATTTTGAAAGCACTTTTATGTGCCATTTTGTCATTTGGAAGTCACCACTTTTTTTAATGGAAAAAAACATCTCAGTTTCCTATTCACATAAGAAAAAAACTATGGAATGGCACAAGGTGAGTAAATAATGACAAAATGTATTTGTCATCGTCTGTCATTTTTGGGTGCACTATTCCTTTAACTGCCACTGCTCTTGCAGTCCTGACTAATGTCTTCTCTGACTCAACCAGATTCACCAGCACACACGCAATCCCTATTTTACTCAACCTATCTTTCAGCAGTACCATCAATTATCCATCCTCACAGACAGATTTTCCATATAAATTTCCATAGAAAAGGTGCACCTGGTTTCTGCCACTGTTTGCCTCCAGACTGACACCTGTCAGTAATCTCTACTCAGCTCTTATCCAGTTCTCATATGTAAACCTCTGCCAGAACTGCAGCATTTCAAAAATGCTGGATGGATTTTTTATGG
The DNA here is from genome assembly GCF_024679245.1 of Pseudorasbora parva. Lineage (NCBI taxonomy): Eukaryota > Metazoa > Chordata > Actinopteri > Cypriniformes > Gobionidae > Pseudorasbora > Pseudorasbora parva. The sequence goes on from NC_090180.1 coordinate 13,614,772, forward strand.
ATTGAATTCTGCCAGTGATCAGACAGGGTGATAGCAGAGCCTCTCTACCGGTTCATGCAGATGGGGCAGTGACAGAGTAGTGATGTGTGCTAAAGCTAGGAGGAAAGTGTCCCCAAGCATGCTATTTTTGCTGATGGCTTGGGGGAAGAACATCTGACCTGGCTCTATTGAGGAAGCAGAAATGTAAGCTTCATGGTTCTTTCCCTTCTTCTAAACAATACAGAATTTTTTTCCAAACGTACTGCTAGTGCAGATGAGAAGGTTTGGAGAGAAACAGATTATTTGCGCTGAGGGGAAAAAAAAATTGCAAATAGTGTGGGTATGTGCAATCGAAAGCTGCAAGATACAAAAGGCCACTAAAGAGCAGACTCGCTGCACTTGTGATGCCCTTACCTGCAAGACCATTTAAAAAGGCCCTTTGAGAAGTTAATATCGCCAGTGCAATCACGAGTTTCAGTTCAGACATGAATCACTGAGCAAGGCCACTCTTCTTAAAAAACTGACACTACTGAATGCGATATTTGAGCATTTAGACTCCGAAAATGTGAGTCACAGAAGCATAGCAATATCCCTGGAGAAAAACAATAAAAAGACAATAAAATACAGCAAGCTTGTGTATACTGAAAGAAAAACAAACAGGCATGGAAAAGCACACAGACTAATCCTCCTTTGGCCAAATGTGTCCAGACCCGTGTCTGGCAGTGCAGCGAAGCACATCGTGAGGACAGTAAATGATAAAGACATCAATCAGAACGAGACCCAACCCCTGGTCAAAGGGAAAGGTGTTGAAACCGCAAGTCTCCAGCCACCATTTTGTATAGCGCTGTATTGATCCTCTCGCCGATAAGGAAAGCAGGGCCAGAAAAAAATGTCCCAGTTTCATTCATCACACACATAGACACTATGGAACACATCGTCTGGCCCTGCAGGGAGAAAGGCTGCTCAGAAATAGCCTGAACTCAAAAAGACAAGATACGCATGCAACACATGGATCCGAGTGCGGCCACTTCACGCCTACCTTCATTATGCAAACACATTTGTCATAACAGTGCAAAAAAACTTGCTCAGATAGATGGATGTTAGTGGGAGGGGTGAAGCAGGGGATTTTGGCGCAGAATGAGAAGACTATACCCCATGCCGACCGTTTGAACGTGTCCTTCTCCAGTTCTCCTCCTCTTCACATCACATCTGCCTATATAGAGATATCTGTCAAGTGCTCCAGGGTACAGCTGTCAATCACAGTATGACAGAAATGGGAGGGGGGGAACTGGTGCATGAGTCAATTAATATTCTGAGTGGATCTACATTTAGTCCACAAGTACAGGAGAAGGGGGGATGAAGCGGAGACTTTGATGATGCCCTTAAACTTGAAATGAGATTGAACTCAATGCAAATGATGCCATTAGTTATGCTTCAAATGTTATTGTGGGAAGAATTACCACCTATATCAATATACAGATGACTTAATTAACTGGAAACGGCATATGTTTGATACAATTGTCGCACACATACTTTAAATATGAACCGTCTTTTACACTTCTGGCCTAACATTACAACAATTCAGGCTATTACTTTCTCGCCATTCAACCATGTATTATCCTCTACTTAAGCAATTCAAAGGGTAATTTTATTCATAACTTAAATCCACACTTACACTTACTGAATCATAGTTATACAAACCTCTGCGGATAAAAAAAGCTCTTTTTCGAGATAAAATGTAATCACGTTGACCCGCGATACTCACCAGAGTTTGCTGGTACTGAAGCACGCGCTGGTGGGCTCGGTCTCGCGCCATAACGTTGAATACAGCGGGAATTGAGTATTTAAAGGCGATAAGGTATTCCCAAACGCCACAAGATCACCTCCGCATCACTGAGACGCGATTCAACAAGCAGCATGAACTGAGTAACAGGTCTTTCTCCGCATAAAACAGCCCAGCAGCTCATCCAGCTGTCGAATGAACTCTTCCCTGTGCCCGCGCGCGCGCTGCAATACGCCATAACGCACTGAAAACTCGCTTTGTGTGGGAAGACAGGGGTTACTACACTCCATACCTGTTGACTCGTTTGTCAAAAATCAATAGATGTATTTTATCCCGCTGTGTGACTAATCGCCATTTTGCACTGTGAACTCAAGCACTTACTGCGTACGAGATACCAGGGCTTTAATGGCTTTATGACTAAGTTTTAAACGAACAATGCAATTCTGTACCAAGCCAGGAAGATGAAGTTTTGTTTTAAGTTCATACAAAGTTACTAAATATCTACTACATTTCGTTACTGGGATGCTGTAAAGTGCATCCTCACTTAAAAACCTGTGGTGAGCAGTTCATTACACCACTCATTAACATTACTTGTGCTTACAGTAAATACTAAATATAGATGCATAGGCTGCATTTCAAGCTCGGCCCATGCAGCAGCTCAAAGGCTTCACGGGATGAAAAGGCAGAATTCCTTGGAGAGAGTGAAAGAAACCAATAGGTTGTTAAACAGATTTCCCTACAGAGATAGAAACTGGTAGGCTGCTTTTGGGCTCAGTAACAGGTCCACTGCCAGCTCAGGGAACAGCAGGAGCACAGGCTGGGATGAAATATGAATGTATCACTGTGAATTCTGACAGTTTTCTTGCAACACTGCAGTGTTTTTGTGTATGTGTTCAAGCTCACTCTCTCTTCCATCCATGTATGCTCAAACATACAGACCTAACTCAAAATCTTTGCAACTGATATAAACAACATGTCTTTGTTTGTGCAGTGGTCAATCAAAATGATGATTGCAAAATACAGTCATATCTGTTAATCTAGCCTACCTCTATCACTTGTGTCACTGGTTAAAGCTTTTGGATTAAAATATCCAAAAAAACACTAGAACAATATTTAGTTTAATTGTGTTCTTACATTGCCCAACATGGTTTCAAGAATGTTTAAATCCAGAGAAATAAGCAATTTTAACCAGGACACAGATCGTGTCTGTGCGTCTCCTATTAATACATCTTATATGCGTTACTCTCAATTTCTGTTTTTATTTTGTAGAAATCATGGAAACACCAAAGACGCTTGAATATATTACGTGTTTTATTGGACTGTTTGGATACATTAATTGACAGACAACTAATTATCGTTATAGCTCAACACAGTTTCTTGATTTACAGCGAGTATCATGTTTTACCAAAAAACGCCTAATATCAACCTAGCCTATTGCAGTGGGCAACAAGTGTCTCATAGCAAACACACAGAGTAGCATTATAACAACTTTCAACACACTCAAATATGATAAAACAAGGCTTTGTTACCCTACATACCCATGGCTGCGGCATAACAAAAGCTCCACGACCTCTAGCGGCGGAAAATTACATATTGTGGCTTTAACGGTTCCTCACATACATTAGCTTTTTCGTTTTAAAGGGACAGTTCACCCCCCCCCCCCCCCAAAAAAAATGCTTTCATAATTTACTCACCCTCATGTTGTTTTTAGACCTGTACGACGTTCTTTCTTCTGTGGAACACAAAAAATATTTTTTCATATCAATGAATGAGGTCAATGGGGTCAATTTTGAGCTATAACATTCTTCAAAGTATCTTCAAAGTTTGTGTGTGTGTGTGTGTGTGTGTGTGTGTGTGTGTGTGTGTGTGTGTGTGTGTGTGTGTGTGTGTGTGTGTGTGTGTGTGTGTGTGTTCCACAGAAGAAAGACAATTTTTGGATAACCATAATATCTTTTTAGATAAATAAGTAGTAAATAAACATTTTATTTTTATTTACTACTTATTGTTTACTACTTTCTACTACTTTTTTTATTTACTACAAGACTTTTTTCATTCGTTACGCCTGTACATTAGACTGCATTGTGCAAACTATGTTCACTTGGCTACGCACATCATACGAAGATGGTTTGGACAGGTGAGCATCCTCACCCACAGCACATTTCTTTGAATTGGGTGTTCCAACGCCCTCAGCGCTAACACACTGACCCAATTCAATGAATCTTCCACAAAACTTTCTGAAATGTTCCTTTAATGAATTGTGGAAACTCGGAAGAGTTCAAAAGAACATCTTCCTAATTTACTGCTTAAATACGTGTTTGGGTGAGAAAATGAGACGCCGATCCGTAGTGGGGGTGTGAAACAAGGGTCGATATTAGATTGCATGCACGTACATTACCATCCCAGACAGGGAATAAGACCCGGTGCGCATTGAACTCAAATGCATGTGGCAGTCTTCTGCTCAATACTGGCCTGCAACAAAGTGGTTTTTAGCTTATTCGAAGTTATGCGTGCAAATTCAGCAACAACTACATTATTTTGTTTTTTGACATTTGAACAGAAAAATAATGGAGAAATGCTATAAATTGTTTGTACATCTAACTAATTAACATGATTGTGTTTGAATGCACAATACATTTTTTTCAATTAAAATGCAATGTACCTTATCATTTGTATAAAAAAGTATATCTTCATAGCACAATTTTACTGAAAATTAATGTTTATGTCTTATATTTTATGATAAAAGGGGCATTCCCAGAATTCTGATCAATCAAATTTCAGATTTAATTTAAAATATATATTATTTTTGCCATTAGTGATATGTTGAGGTGACTTTTTTTGTTATTTCGTTATAATGTTTACTGCATTACATTAGTGTCATGTCTCCCTGATGGTGTTTTGTGTTTGTGTGGGCAACATGTTCTCTGTCTTTAAGTTATTATTAGTCACTGCTGCTGGAGAGGCCAATGTTGCTGAACTTCAAGTCATCATGTGGCTTTCCAGTGTACCATCTGTATATCATCAGCACAGTCGACTGTAGCAAATCGATTTTAAAAGCTCAAATAGTCTGGTATAATGAAATTGAATGACATATACATTTAGGAACTGTGAAATGTGACCCTGGACCACAAAACCAGTAAGTCGCACAGGTATATTTGTGACAATAGCCAACAATACCTTGTATGGGTCAAAATTATGTTTATAAAAATTTTCTTTTATGCCAAAAATCATTAGGATACTAAGTAAAGATCATGTTCCATGAAGATATTTTGTAAATTTCCTACCTTAATTATATTTAAATATATATTATTAGTAGTACGTTGCTTAGGACTTCCTTTGGACAACTTTAAAGGCAATTTTCTCAATATTTTGATTTATTTGCCCCCTCAGATTCCAGAATTTCAAATAGTTGTATCTCGGCCAAATACTGTCACCATACATCAATGAAAAGCTTATTTATTCAGCTTTCAGATGATGTATACATCTCTCAGTTTCATGACTGGTTTTATGGTCCAGGCTCACAAATATGGTCACGAAAATGCCATCATGTAATGCTTGTAGTATTGTCAGTGTAAAGTTCTTGTAAACACAGCTGCCCTTTTTAACATAGCAATTGAATTGATAGCAATTTATCAAATCTAATGTTGATGTTGATATGCCAAATCAAACAAGTTAAGAAGATAAAGTTTCTCTCCAAGTAAGGTGCTCACTTCTGAACTGTGAAGTGAATTTGTCCCGTAAGATGATTGCAGAAGTATCGATTTATTTTACATTATGTGAATGCAATATATAAAAAAAATCTTTGCTCTTCAGATTCCCCCGACATAAGAAAGGACCTTGAAGGGACATTGGACATAAGCATAAACGTTTGAATCCACCGGGTTTCTTGAATGAGATAGGACATCTTACATTGACAAAATCGTGCGTAGCCTATTTATCCTCGTTAGAGGATCTAGACAAGAAAATCAGGCGTATGTTCAACTCCCTGCACGAATAACACTGTGCCCTTGAGCCCCACAAGATAACCAAGTCGATTAAATGCCCTTCGGAATAAGAATGACACGCAAAAGCTTTAGAAAGGCGAACAGATTATTCTGAATGCAGTTGTGTGACTTCTAACGCGCTTTAACAGCGCAGTTAATCGGCAGCAATATTGGACACCTTAACAGGTTGCTATTTCGTCTTTGGCGGCTACTTACATTTTTCCGCGCCGGCTTTTAGTCTTGGAGCTCCTCTTGAACGCAACAGTCCAAACGTCACCTACGCCGCTCCATTTAATGACGCGAAATTGTTAAGAAATCCCCACACAATTAAAGCAGCGCAATCAAAATCCAGTAATGACGTCAGTGCTTTTTGGTCCAAATTGCTCGATTGCCGAACGAGATACTTTCTGTATAATTGTCCACGCGGGTGAATTGGCAGTGCCCTGTTGCTGATGCCTCTCGCTCGTCTTTGAATTCGCCTTAGACTGGAAGCTAAACTTCAAAAAAAAAAAAAAAAAAAAAAAAAAAAAACCCGAGCGCTTCCCTTAACACATACTTGACAGTGTTAATGCATCACCTAAACGGTTCGGATTAGTGTGCATGGCACGCGCTGAAAGGTAAAGGAGTAATTAAGCCGGCAGAGCCTGGGGCGCGTGCACTGGCCAGGAATTGATTCTGTGATGCAATGCGGGTTCCGTCACTGGTTTAGTTATAGCGGTTTGACTCCACTTCTGTTTCTATTGCCCGTCCTTAATGGCATGAGATTGCGCATTTGTCTTCATCAGTGCATTGGGCTGATGGTATTTTTGACAGAACGTTAAGTTTTAAAGTGAATGCTTTTGTTCATTCACCACGTCCTATCTATCTATCTATCTATCTATCTATCTATCTATCTATCTATCTATCTATCTATCTATCTATCTATCTATCCATCCATCCATCCATCCATCCATCCATCCATCCATCCATCCATCCATCCATCCAACCATGTTGTTCATCAGTTGATCTATTGGTCTGTCTGTCGATCTATCAGTCATCTGTCTGTCTGTCTATAGATCTGTCTGTGTGTCGATCGATCAGTCATCTGTTGATCTATCATTCATCTGTCTGTCTGTCTATTGATCTGTCTGTCTGTCGATCTATCAGTCATCTATCTGTCTATATTTTGTCTGTCCTCTATCTATCTATCTATCTATCTATCTATCTATCTATCTATCTATCTATCTATCTATCTATCTATCTATCTATCTATCTATCTATCTATCTATCTATCTATCTATCTATCTATCTATCACAAAGGGGAAGATGATCTATGGGTCTATGCGTGGTGTTGTAATCATGCCGTTCAGAGCTTGTCGTGTTCAGCACCTCCAAGGCTTGTAGACAAGGCTTTTTGCCCTATCCTGATTTTTCACAGCTGTGACTTGTGGGTTGCTGCAGGGTGACTGAGCGTAAGACTGTTTCGGCACTGAGAAAGAGAGAGGGTGGTGAGATCCTCTAATTTCAGTGTTCACTAATGTTCAGAACAAACACGCTCCCATAGCCTATTTAAACATAACTATCACCATTCTGGCTCAGTGTTCTCATTTGCAGCGAAGAGACAATGAATGCACTATGATCTCCTCATGTTTACAATACATTTACATTTACATTTACATTACATTTACATAAACCAAATCCAAAGACAACAGGTGTGTTTCTAGGAAGATATAGGCCTAGCTTATATATTCTGCATCTGTGTAATTTGAAGATTAGGCAAAGAGGTGACAGGTGATGTGCTAAGACAGAAAAAAAATATGAATTGAAATTACAGCTGAAGCTTGTCTTAAATGGTGTGTGTTTGATCTGGCAAAGAGGTGTGTTGGAAGCTTGGAGCTGAATAAAACAAATATTTATGATAACTCGCAAAGGGACAGAGACACCAGCAGGCTGGTCATGAAAGTAGGCCGTCTGAGCACACTCATTCAGCTCTGCTGATTCATACACACACCTGCTTTCTTTTGGCCCTGAACAATTAAAAATACAGAGATCCCTAAACATGTTTGTATCATTTTAGGCTGTTACCATCCAAATAGGTAGACTGACAACTTTTATTACCATCCATCTTGTCACATTAAAACAGTTTTTTATTATTCACTTTGGTGTCTTCACATTTTCAGTCCACATAATCATTGTTTCAAACACAAGATTATTGTAATATGTAATGAACATGTGGTTTAATCACCAATACACAACATCTTTCAGTTTGGTACTTTTAACAATCAGTTCATCCAACAGCAAACAATACAATATGTTTCAACCCTGCTTAAAGGACAACTCCGGCGAATTTTTAAGTTTATCTTGATCATTATATCTTTGTGAGTACAGTCTATAGAAAAAAAACCAAACCGGATTGGTGCTTGCAACACAGAGTTATTACAGTTAATGCCCAGATTAATGCCCAGTTAATGCCCCAATCCCCCCCCCCCCCCCCCCGTTAAAACGGCAGCTTTGAGGGCATAACGTAAAGGGTGTCTTTGTGCCTCTTAACAGACACAAAATGCAATTAAAATGTCTGTCCAACATGAACAGGGCCCTTACATGGCAACGAGATGCGTTTAGCCACTTTGCCATTGTTTAAATTCACCCGTTTTAGACGGCTAGCTGTGTCACGGGACTCAGCGGTAGCCGGAAAGCCGAGATAAACTTAAAAGTTCGCCGGAGTTGTCCTTTAATTACAGTGTTTGCTGATTTTTTTATTCACTTAGGTTCTATTTTCAAAAGTATGGTAAGGTTTCAAAACTCTTAGGACTTACATCACAACAGATCAGCAAAAGTGCATATTTTTGTGTAGTACAATACACAAAATCACAAAGTATCTTAAGCTCTTACTATCAAACTTTGCATCTCTTCTCATCAATGTTGGGTAGTAAGTTACATCTAACGGATCCAGTTATGTAATTTAATTACAAAATAAATGTAACTAATCAGTTACAGTTACCTATTTAAAAAAATTAAATTACAGTTACTTATGAAAAAGTTAACGATCACAAAGGGGGTTACATTTGAATATTTTCTGTAAAAGGATGTGTTGAATGATATAATGTAATGCTTTGCCTGTTTTTGATGTGCATGATGCCTCCTTCCATGTAACCGCCGTTTAGTAAAGCGATGCTATTTTTATGCTTTTGATTGGCTCTCTTGTTTGAATTTGCAGGGCACCACGTCTGTCAATCCACATTGCCGCTGAAAGCTTCAGGCTACAACCTGCCTCGAGAGTTGCCACCATGGCGAGTGATAATAATATAACCAGCAGCCATATCACCCTGTAGCCCAAGACTGGTTTCCCACTGAAGCTAAGCAGGGCTGAGCCTGGTCAGTACCTGTATGGGAGACCAACTGGGAAAACCAGGTAGCTGCTGGTAGAGGTGTTAGTGAGGCCAGCAGGGGGCGCTCACCCTGTGGTCTGTGTGGGTCCTAACACCCCAGTATAGTGATGGGGACACTTTACTGACAAAGAGCACCGGTCTTTCGGATGAGACGTTAAACCGTGGTCCTGACTCTCTGTGGTCATTAAAAATCTCAGGATGTCTTTCGGAAAAAAGAGTAGGGGTGTAACCCCGGCATCCTGGCCAAATTTGCCCATTGGCCCCTGTCCATTATGGCCTCCTAATAATCCCCATATCCTGATTGGCTTCTAGAAGCCATCACTCGGTCTCCTCTCCTCTCCTCATCCAGGTGGATGCTGCACATTGGTAGCCTAGAAATCTAGACGCACCCTAGCGGCAGCAAATTGAATTTGCCCGCAAGTGTGGTCTAGCAACTCTCAATTCCTATCTGAGGTGTATTCCTCAGAATCTGGACGGCCCAATCACATCGTGTATAGAGTCGGCAGGCGGGGCCATAATGACGACGGCCAAGTTGCGTTTGCGTGCTTCTAGTAACACAGAAACTGGCGAACGGCGGCGGTCTTTCGAATCAGCTCTGACCACGCCTCCGGAAGACTTGGAGTTAAGCTTTCCGCTGAGAAAAGAACAAAGAGCGGCACTGAAGTCATTCTTAAAAAGGGAAGATGTGTTCGGAGTTTAGCCGACCGGATACGGCGAATGTTTAATCAGTCAGCGAGCTCCCCTTCACCGTCGTTGCTCCGGTTGGTGTAGCGCTATCCTATCGCGTGCAGAGGGAGTTTGAAAGACAACCGTTTATCCCGCCCCTCAGATTGAGCCCTGTCTATGGTGAGTTTCCAGACCAAACATCTTGATGTGGGTCTGGCTTGTCAGGCTAGCACATTGGTGGTGGTTGAGGAGATTCCCCCTTCTATGTAAAGCGCTTTGAGTGCCTTGAAAAGCGCTATATAAATTGAACACATTATTATTATTATTATTATAATGCGTTCCAGTGCTGGAAATTAAAAAAAAAATCAGAAAAGGGCGCAAAATATGTTTGCCAACTATTAAAATACTATCAAAGGTTTCAATGTCAAACCTAAGAAAGCATCTCCTGATGAATGCTAACCTTAAAAACAATAGCATGTTATTACACACACTGAGGGATGTCAGAATTTTACTTTCAGGTGTACAACAGCTTGTTTCTGGGGCAGTACCCTTAAAAGGACATCTTTGTACCTTTTTGACCACAAAATTTTTTTGTAGTAGTACATTAAGGTACGCATTTGTACTCTAAGGTACTATAATAAGAACCTTTTAGGAGTAAAAAATGTACAAAGATGTCCTTTTACTGCCCCGGCAACAAGCTGTTGTACCCCTAAAGGTACAATTCTGACGCCCTTTTTCTCTGTGCAGCAGCAACTGGAGAGTCTGTTTGGGTTGCCAAGTGAGTATGAAATTAGAAAATATTCTTGCTTCTGTTAGTGTCAAATCCATATTAGGCCTTATTTGGTATAATGTTTTCTCTTTACACACACAGAGGTAACAAGAATAGTATGCAGTAAGAAGAAAAAGGATACTGTAGTTTTTTTTATAATTATCTATAGAATCTCTGTTTTTTTAGAGGTTAACCATGCCTGGTTTAAATGTGTGAAAATGATAAACAGTTGAAAACATTGGTTAGAAATGTAGAAAAGTAATCAAATGTAATCAATTACATGACTTCACAGTTTTCCTCAGTCGCTTTGGTAAATTTCTCAGATCAGAATTTAAATTCTTAAGACCACCTGTTCAATCTTCACATCAGTGTGTCTCTTGCACATCAACAAAGAACTTTTTCTTTAAACAAGTTGCAAATGCTTTTGTAAATCCATCCAAATGAATATGTAAAATTCTCTGCTGTTTCCTATGGGTCAAAATTATTATTTTTCTTTTAAGCCAAAAACTTATTAGGATGTTGATGTGTTCTGAGTTTTGCCGACCGGATACGGCGAAAGTTTTATCCGTCAACGAGCTCTGCTTCACCTTCATTGCTCTGGTTGGTTGTAGCGCTATCCAATTGCGTGCACACTGTGCAGAGGGAGTTTGAAAGACAACCGTTTATCCCGCCCCTCGGATTGAGCCCTGTCAATGGTGAGTTACGAGACCAAACATATTGATGTGGGTCTGGCTTGTCAGGCTAGTGCTGGTAAGGTTACTTTGGAAATGTAATAGGCCACAAATTACAAGTTACCCTATTTAAAAATGTATTAAGTATTTCAATTACTTTATTACAGTTTTTCATTTCTCGAATCATCCTTGACATTTTTAAAACAGTAATTGCATTGCTCAAAACAATTTGTATAAATAGCAAAACACCATGGATTACCTGCAAAAGCCGGTCTCTTGCTCTTGCTTAGTTTATCTCTCAAAAGTAAGTATCTGTGTCAATAAACATGTCAGTGCCATGTCATTGTGTACGGATAACACAGCCTAATTGCTTAGTCATGATGTCAATATAACAGTGTAATCTGGAGGGATGTTCTTATGTAAAATATGGCTAAAGTTTTGATAAATTATTGTAAATTGTAGGTTACACCTTAGTGTATGTGGGAGTTTGATTGCAAGAGACTAGACATGATTCACATTTACGCTTTGACTGTTTGTACTGTAATTTGTTGATAGACCATGTCACTGTGATGCAGAAAGAAAAAGACAGCACTGCATAGCACAAAGAAAAAATAGGGGAAAAAAACTAAAGTAGAAATGCAAATTTCTAATGGAAATGTATAGAAATATGCTTGACATATTATGACAACTTTATGTTTTTATTCAACCATTTTGTTATGACTTATGCAATGAACTAATGCCTACATGCTGTGGGGGGTGAGACTATTCAACAGAGACCCATTATACATTTTGATCAACATTACATAAGCAGTTAATATTGTTGTCTATTGACTGCCCCGACAACAAGCTGTTGTACCTCTAAAGGTACAATTCTGACGCCCCTTTTCTCTGTGTGCAGCAACACTAGAGAGTCTGTTTGGGTTGCCAATGAGTATGAAATTAGAAACTATTCTTGCTTCCGTTAGTGTGAAATCCATATTAGGCCTTATTTGGTACATGACTACAGTTTTTCTCAGTTGCTTTGGTACATTTCTCAGATCAGAATTGGAATTCTCAAAACTACCTGCTCAATCTTCATATTATTGTGTCTCTTAAGGATCAAAAAAGCAGTTTCTCATTTCTTTGAACAACTTGCAAATGCTTTTGTAAATCCATGCAAATGATTATGTACAATTCTCTGCTGTTTTATTGCTATTACTAATAATAGGATATATATATATATATATATATATATATATATATATATATATATATATATATATATATATATATATATATATATATATATATATATAGTACAAAATATATACATGGAACATGATCTTTATTTAGCCTAAAGGAAGTGTATGTAAGATTGTGGCCAAAAATGGTACTGCAATCACTTTGAAATGACTGTAGAGCGGTGTATCCCCTCTCCCCCTTCCTCTTGACTCGAGGTTGCCAGATATGCAGCAGGATCAGCAGGAACGTTTGTAGCTGCAGCTGTGGTAACTAGAGCAGAGCTGGACACCCGGATGCAGAAACACTAATGATTTCGTGATTGGTAGTAGGGCTGGGCAAAAATCAATTTTTCGATTTATCGTTTTTTAAAATATGGTCGATTCAGAATCGATTCTCAAAGGCCACGAATCAGTTTTTTTCCATATTTATTCCCACTAACATTGAACATAAGTTTAACGTATATCTAATTACCATAGTAGACTATACTAGACTACTTACTATAGTAGACTACTTAGACTATAGTCTTCTCCACTAGATGTCACCCATTAGCCTTGTGTGATCTTACAAAGGAGCAAGAGGCACATAATTGATCCAATTCAGTGTTTAAATGGCAGCTTCTGGTGCGTTGTCCCCTTTTATAATGCTGAGGTGAAACGGTGTAATGTTAGAAATACTAAAAATCTGCGGAACCATTTGATGTGACAACACACAGATAGCAGAGCACACAACCGCTAAAAATAGATCACATAACTTAAACGTGAATGCTTGCCTTGCATTAGGATCAAACTTGAGCAGTCTCTTAGGCACGTAACGTACATTAGCCATTATAGACACATTCAAATTATAGTCCATATACAACGCAGGATCAATAATTCAAACCATAATAGCTTATATTATAAACAGATATTCTTTGTTTTAGAATAAATATATCAAAACAGCCATAAAATACTTCTCAGATAATATTTTTAGAAGTTGCATCAAAATTGTATAACAATTGTATGGATCTGAAATATAGAGAAGTGTTCTTTTTTAATGTACTCAGATGTAACGTTACCTAAAATAAAAGTTTAATACACAGGTTTGTGGCTCTTCATTTCTTTTTAATTACCTACTTATGTTCACTGTTCTTTTTTATAAATACCTAGTATTTGTATTAAATCTATCTTCATTTGAGTCGAACCGAGAATCGAAAATCGAATCGAAAATCGAGTCGATTTGAGGGCTTGTGAATCGAAATTAAATCGAATTGGGACATCTGAATCGATACCTAGCCCTAGTGGGCGGAGCTTCAGGCCAAAACACAACATGCAGCAGTTGAGGGCTGCAAAAAACAACTTTTAAATGACAATATCCTGGCCGGACTACTGCTGTCAGTGGTATAAGTATTTGAAATGAACATGATTTCTTAATGTTTAGTGACATATCAGGGCCATTTTATGATTCACTGATATTAGATACAGTTCCTTTAAATGAGATTTGGCATAAAATCTGAATGAATTCTTTTTACACAAGTGATTTATCTCAGAAGATAACCACCACTGTTCATGTGTGAAACAGACAGACAGACGGACAGAGAGAGAGAGAGAGAGAGAGAGAGAGAGAGAGAGAGAGAGAGAGAGAGAGAGAGAGAGAGAGAGAGAGAGAGAGAGAGAGAGACAAGACTACAGTACATCAGAGCGAACAGAGATGCAGTAGTAGGAGGAAGACAGATGTCCTTATATCCTCATGGCTATCTACTTTTGAGAACCGTTTGATAACACATATATTATGGCTTCAATTACAACGTATTTTCTAATGTGGCACCTGTAGCCTGTATTACTGTAATTAATTCAGCACCCAGGGTGATTTCAAACAAAAAATGTATCTTGCATTATTTACAGTTGGATGAACTGATTGTTAAAAGTACTAAACTAAAAGTTCTCATTACCACAATAATCTTGTGTTTAACACAATGATTATGTTGACTGAAAATATGTAAATGAAAGCATGAGATCATGTTTTGAAAGAATGACTAGCTGTGCTACATGTGTGATGGGATCATTTTGGATTTTTGTACCAAGTGTTTTGAGAATGTACAGCTTACTTGTGAAAATAGTAGAAAAAAAACTGCAGTTACATTACGTAATACAATGACATAACTTAAAAAAATCGAATCCATAATGATATATAGTGTGTTATCAAAGTTATGATGAAGTTATGAAATAATGACATCACTCTCCCTTCTACTAATGCATGTCAGTCTGATGTACTGTTCACCGTCATTGACTGTTTCCTCTCCCTTGCATGTTCACAGATAGCGCACAGATAGTCTCTCTCTCTCTCTCTCTCTCTCTCTCTCGTGCGCATGCGTGAGCTGACTGAGGCTGTGAGTGCGGAGAGCGCGTGGTGAGTGCTGAGTGTTGTTTGAGTGCGAGTGATTTCTTTTCGTGGCTGCTGTGCCAACTAATATTTCACCCTCGTTTATTCTTTCTCTTTTCTCTCTCCCTTTTCTCTCTTTGTTTTTTTGCGGTTTAGTTGCCAATAATAGTTTTTTGGTGCGTTGATCCGGGCCGAGTGCTACCTTTAGGGAAGCATGGCGGTCCCGGAGTCGCGAGTCTTGTTTACACTCACGCGGCGCCACGCAGTGAAAGTGGCGGCGGCAGTGAGTGTAGAGGACTGTTGTTTGGCTATAGGAGAAGTTGTGGGCCATGAGTGCATTCTGTCAGCCTCAAAAATGAATAACGCTAATGTTATATTTTTAAACAGTGTAGACAAAGCAAATGAACTAGTTGAGAGTGGGATTTTTATTGATGGTTTGTTTACACCTGTTCTTCCATTGTCAATGCCATCTAAAAAAGTAACATTGTCCAATGTCCCCCCGTTCATCAGTGACCAGTTATTAAATCAATCTCTTTCCCGTTATGGAAAAGTGGTGTCGCCGATTAAAAGAATACCAATTGGAAGCGGATCTCCGTTGTTGAAGCACATAGTTTCTTTTAGGCGATTTGCCTACATGATCGTGAAGGATGACGCTGAACTAGACCTTACGTTCAAATTCCGGATCGATGATTTTGATTATGTTGTATTTGCAACAACAGGGAAGATGAAATGTTTCGGTTGCAATAAAGTGGGACATTTAGTACGTGATTGCCCTGATAAAAAAGAAACATCTGTAGCAGAGCAAAATATAGATGATGCAAATGTTCCACTCGCGACACGTCAACCTATAGACAGCACAGACGCGATCGCGGCAGAGCGAGCTGTACCTGTGACGATTGCAACAGAGCTGCAAGAGGTAAATCAGGCCTCTTCCGCGATTACTGTAATAAAGTCGCCTAATAGAAAGGAAGATGATGCGGAGTCTACCGGGTCTTTTGATGACGGACGTTCTTTAAAAGATCAAATAGGACTCACTTGCCCGGACAGGGACACCTTAAATAAGGTGTCAGAGGTCTCCCAGCGCGAGGGGGGAAAACTACCTCCGATCGAGCACAGAAGTGAGAACGATGGCATTGACAAAGAGACAGAACGCGCTCTGTTTAAAGTACCGCTAAAACGGAGGAAAAGTGAGAATACTTGTGAGTCGGGACCTGTAAAGAAAACAAATGTAAATGTAGCTGATAGTGAGGACCAGGGTGAAACCGAGAGTGATTGTGAATCTGATTCTAGCCTTCCTTTTTCTCAGAGTGAATGTGTGAGTCGAAATTATGAAATGGAAGATATAAGACTCTTTCTTAAAGCAACAAAAAATAGAAGAGGAGTACGAGTGAATGAATATTTTCCTGATCTTAAGCAGTTCATTGAAAAAACAAGGTGTCTGATGGCTGAAGGATGTTTTACTAATAAGGAAATTTACAGGTTAAAAAAAATATTGAGAAAACTCAATACTGAAATTAGTAATGATGGTGATGAAAAAAGCTAATTTAATGATAATCAGTGGTTTGTTTTTACTGTTTTGTTTTTTATTCATTATGGGTGAAGTTAGTGTTGCTTCAGTGAATGTAAATGGAGCAAGAGATGTGAAAAAAGGGTAGCATTATATGAAATGTCTAAAGAGAAAAAACTAGATATTATTTTACTTCAAGAAACTCACAGTGATTTAAAGAATGCTGCAGATTGGGAAAGGGAATGGGATGGCATCTCTATTTTAAGTCATAACACTGCTGTTAGTGGCGGAGTCGCCATTTTATTTTCTAAAAATTTTAAACCAATTTCTTATGATGTTGAAGAGATTATAAAGGGCAGATTTTTAAAGGTTCGAGCTTTATTTGAAAGTCATGTTTTTGTTTTTTTTTGTGTTTATGTCCCTACCTCAGGAGTCGAAAGAATGCTGTTTTTAAATACCCTCAATTCAACCCTGCAAAATTGTAATAGTGAAGAGTTTTTGTTTCTGGGCGGCGATTTTAACTGTACAGAACAAAATCTTGATAGAAATCACACGGAGCCCCATGAGCCATCCCGTAAGAGACTCATTCAAGTCATTAAAACACATGAATTGTGTGATATATGGAGACATGTCAATGGTAGTCTAAGGCAATATACTTGGGCTCATACCCGTGGGAGGGTTTTTTCTTTAGCTAGGTTGGATAGATTTTATGGTTTTAAACATCAATGTGGTATTTTTAGCAAATGTTTGATTGTTCCTGTTAGTTTCTCTGACCATAGTATGGTGGTGTGTTCTTTTATTTTGAGCTCCACAAGACCAAATAGTGCTTATTGGCATTTTAATAGTTCACTGTTAAATGATAAACATTTTAAGGATACTTTTAAATATTTTTGGGAGAATTTTAGAGCCACAAGGAATTCTTACCAGTCTTTAAATCAGTGGTGGGATTTTGGTAAAGTGCAAATTAAACAGTTTTGTCAACAGCATACTCGAAATATCACTATACAGTTATCAAAATCAATGAAAAATTTGGAGACAGCAATAGTTAAACTTCAAGAATTAGCAGATTCAACTGGGGGGAATAATGTTTTAGAAACTCTTTCAGTTAAAAAAACTCAGCTTAGTGATCTTTTAGAGGTTAAGGTGCAAGGAGCTCTGGTTCGGTCCCGTTTCCAGAATATTGACCAAATGGATGCTCCAACTAAATTTTTCTTTAATTTAGAAAAAAAGAATGGACAAAAAAGATTAATTCATGCTCTGCGCTCTGAATCTGGGATGTTGTTATCTGATCCCATTGATATTAGAAAGAGAGCAGTTTGTTTTTACGAAAAGCTGTACAGCTGTGAATGTGTTGCAGAGCCTGACAGTGACAATGTCTTCTTTGAAAGTTTGGCACAGGTGTCTGAGGATGCCAATACAGAACTCAGTAAGGCCATGAGCCTCGACGAGTTATACAAGGCCCTTCAGGGCATGGAGTCCGGGAAGGCTCCCGGCATCGATGGTCTCCCAGCGGACTTTTATAAGTCTTTCTGGACAGTATTGGGGGAAGATTTGCTCGCGGTGCTTAACGAAAGCTTGGCTGGAGGGCGGCTGCCGTTGAGCTGCCGTAGAGCAATTCTTACACTTCTCCCAAAAAAAGGAGATCTAACGGACATTAGGAACTGGCGCCCTGTGTCGCTGCTTTGTACAGATTACAAACTGCTCTCAAAAACTTTGGCAAATAGGATGGCGGAAACAATGGAGCAAGTTATTCACCCGGACCAGAGCTATTGCATACCTGGTAGGTCCATTTTTGATAATATTTCTTTAGTACGCGATATTTTAGAGGTCTCCAAGTTGTTTAATTTAGATTGTGCTTTGTTTTCTCTGGATCAAGAAAAGGCGTTTGATAGAGTTGAACATAATTACCTCTGGAAAACTTTAAGAGCTTTTGGGTTCTGCCAAGATTTTGTAGATATGATTAAGACGCTGTATACGGATGTTGAGAGTTTGCTGAAAGTGAACGGTGGCTTATGCACTCCTTTCAAGGTTGGTAGAGGTGTAAGGCAAGGATGTGCATTGTCAGGAATGCTTTATTCATTAGCCATAGAACCTTTATTGCAGCAGATACGAGTACTTTTGAGTGGGTTACACATACCTGGCTCTAACAGTAAAATTCATTTGTCAGCTTATGCTGATGATGTGATTGTAATGGTTAGTAGTCAAAAAGATATAGAGATTTTAACGAAATTACTTGAAGATTTTAAAGATATATCTTCTGCTAAAGTAAACTGGAACAAAAGTGAAGCTTTTATATGTGGAAAGTGGAATAGAGAAGAGTTAAGCATTCCTGATGGTTTAATTTGGAGTAAAGGGGGTTTTAAATATTTGGGGGTCTTTTTAGGAGATGAAACAACTGTATTGAAAAATTGGGAAGGGATTACTGAAAAAGTTAAAGGACGTTTAGCCAAGTGGAAATGGTTAGCCCCAAACATGTCTTATAAAGGGCGTATATTAATTATTAATAATTTAATTGCATCCTCTCTTTGGCATAAACTAGCATGCATAGATCCACCTTTAAAACTGATGAATGAAATCCAAGCACTACTGGTGGATTTTTTTCTGGGGTAAAATGCACTGGATCACTAAGAGCATTTTGTTTTTGTCCAAAGAAGAAGGTGGACAAGGACTGGTAAACTTGCAAAGCAGAACAGCAACTTTCCGCTTGCAATTTATTCAAAAGCTTCTTTCGGGGTCAAGTGACTTTTGTTGGAGAGTAGCTGCTTGTGCTATTCTACGGAGTTTGGGAGGTCTACAGATGGACAAATCGCTCTTCTTTTTAGACCCCCTAAGACTGAACACTTCCAATATGCCAATTTTTTATCGCAATCTTTTTAAAGTATGGGGTCTTTTTAATCAACAAAGGACACTGTGTAAGAAATCACTTTTCTGGTTGCTAAATGAACCCATAATATATGGAACCCGTCTGGATATTTCTGCTGTTGGACATACTTTTTCTGGACTAAATGCTATCCTTTGCAAATCCAAGATTACTACCTTAAATCTTCTGTTGAATATGGCTGGACCTAATTTTAGGAACATTGAGCAGGCAGCTTCATATCTAGGAATGTTCTCAACCCGGATAGTTGCTCAATTGATGGCAAAATGGCAGTCTGCTCTTACAGAGGAAGAAAGACAATTAATAAAGGACTATTATGCGGGAGTAGAGACTCCTAATGCAAAGGACCCTTTTCCGGCTTTACTTTTGTCTCCTAAACTAGAAGATTGTACAGGTATGTTTTTAAAAACTGGGAAGTCTTTGGTTTTGGATTTCTTTTCGGTTGCAGGGAAAGTTTTGTACAAAGCTTGTGTTTTGGTCTTTAACAAGAAGATTTTAGATGGCAAAATGGACACACCATGGAGATCGTTCTTAAAACTGGATGAAAATGTTAAACCTGAATGGAGAATTTTGTATAAGCCACCGTTAACAAAGAGAGTTGGGGATATACAATGGAGGGTTCTCCATGGAGCAATAGCTGTCAAGGCTTTTATCTCTGTTTTAAATCCTGAGGTTGGCTCTGAATGTCCTTTTTGTTTTAAGAAAGAAACTGTTTTTCATGCATTCATGGAGTGCTCTAGATTGAAGCCCTTATTTAATGTATTAAGAAATCTCTTTGATGTTTTTGATGAAAATTTTTCCATGGAATTATTTGTTTTGGGTGTTAAATATGTACAGAAAAGAAAAGTTGACTGTCAATTACTAAATTTTATCTTGGGTCAAGCTAAATTAGCTATCTACTCAAGTAGGAAAAACAAGATTGAACAAAGGTCTGGACATGATGTTACTGTTTTGTTTTCAACTCTGGTAAAGTCTAGAGTGTTGATTGATTTTAATTTTTATAAATCTATGGATGATATTTTGTCTTTTGAACTAAAATGGTGTAGTAAAGGAGCATTGTGCTCGGTGTGTGAAGATGATTTGCTTTTCACAAATTTGTTGTAATTTATTTTATTTATTTATTTATTTATTTATTTATTTTTTAATTTTTTTTTATTTTTTATTTTTATTTATTTATTTATTTTTTTGTCTGTAAGTTGATTTTGTAAATGTGTCTGTGAAAAAATTGTAATAAAGAGTATTTAAAATTCTCTCTCTCTCTCTCTCTCTCTCTCACAATTTTTGTGCATTGTACTAACACAAATGAAAATATACTGAAATGTTTGTAAAAAGGTTTTATTAAGAGTTTTGATATTAAGGCCGGAAACACACTGCAAGCGTGTTGTGAGCGTAGCGTTTCTGTTGCATGTCAGCCGCGGGGCAGCTGCCTGCCGTTTTCTCTGTCTTTGCACACCAGGACTCAAGGTGCAGATCCACTTGTCCGTGCAACACTTCTGTCGCGTCGCGCACCACTTTATTCCTATGGGTGACGTCAAGCTTTAACTTTAACGCTCCCGCATAGCATTCTGGGAAAGGCAGTGCTGCATTTGAACCGATTTGAACGCACAAATGAGGGGAAGCATCACAACATCACGCTTCAGTCGTGTCGCAAAAGTGGGTCTCCACGGTCAGGAGCGTGTCTGATGTGGCGCTGCTGCTGCTATTGATGTACAGGCAAGACTTTATCTTAAATATAAATATATTGCCAATTGATACCGCATATTATATTATATTACATTATATTATATATGAATAAATCCTCATAAATATTACATACTGCACTTTTAGGTTTTCAGTTTTTGTAGGTTGAATTATTATTATTGTTTTTTAAATAAACTATAAGTACATTACATGTTTTAAACTCGGTTTGTTATTGTAAAACAAACTTTTTGCAAAACAATTCTCTACATTAGACACATCACTCAAAACTCAAAAGCTCATTTGTTGTTTCATTTAGAAAACACTGCCATTCAAATACGTACAAACACTCAACGGTTGTGTGTGAAAATCTTTTAAATAAACTGGTCTTAAAAATCAAAGTAAGAAAATTATTATTTTACCCCATTATATTTCATAGAGTATGTATAGGCTTACAATATATGAATACTGCAATTTTTTTTTTTTTTTAAACAAACAAACACTAAAGCACTTTATACAATATACATTTTTTCACATCAGCTTCACAATAGTAACAATTTCATATTCTGTTGTGAAGGAGCTGTAAGTGTTATTATTCAGCTCAAGTCCATTCAGTATTTATTCAGTTCGGTTCCATAACCGTGTAAAATTCATCAGTTGTACATACATATTGTACATACAGTGTATTTTGTGCACATACATGTACATGCAACAAACTCCTGCACACTCAACTGCTCTCTGAACGAGCAAAAGAGACGAGATAACAGTGTTTTACATTTTTCGCATCCGTGTGTAGGTTGGCTTGAATGTGGCTAATCATTTTATGTTTGTGTGTAGAGTTACAGAAAGATTTGAAGATTTAAATAGTTTTGAATGAAGTGTTCGCTTTTGCAAGAGATGTCTGACATTTTTCATGGTGTGTGTGTGTGTGTGTGTGTGTTGTGGTTTTGTGTTTAGAGATTTTAGAAATTAAGCCATAGTTTAAAAAAACTGTACAAAAGTACAATGGAATTGCATAGGCTAAAACAATAAATATTTAATAGAACAATAACTGAAGAATAAAAAGAAAATATGAGTAAAATATGAAATGTGGATATGTATGGTAGTGGAGGGACAAGTGAATGTGGTAATCCACTGAAAGCAGTGGGGTTGAATTGATCATGTAATAAAATATTAACCTGAACTAAAATATGTGGTCTATTTGTGTTTGTTCAGTCTACCTTTTTTGCTCTCCAAAAGTCTTGTTACAAGTTTTGTTTATTTATTTAGAATTACATAAGAATCTTCAACAACCCCAGGGTTACTCTCACTTTTATCAGTAGGCTACAGTGACTCACTGAAGGGACGTCAGGGCATGTTCAGAGACGAGATAAAAATCGTCCCAGCCGGGAAAGGAATATTTAGAAGGAATCAGAAAGTGTGGGGGCGATGCACATAGTAGTGAAAGTAGTGGAGAAGCGCACATCTCGGTGGGCGTTTATGCATTACTTCTTCAGAAAAGACGCTCTCCAATGGAAAGCAACGGGACTGAAGATCTTATGTTGTCGCAGGGCATGGATTTAAGTAGTAAGTAGCCTATGCATGAATGATGTCTTGACGATTCTACCGAAGTGATCAATGCAGAACTGTGTTAACGCTTCTGAAACTCACGCTCTCTCTCTGGGTAGCCTATATAAAAACGTGCTTTTGCGCAGATATTTTAAAAATGCGGATACATTTAAGTTAAGTGGCCTAAAGTCATTAATAAAAACTTTATTGGCAATTAATGTAGCCTACATTCAAATATGATTATGTATAGGGCAATGAACAGACAAAAGGGGGTTATACAGAAATGACCAGTTTTTTCCCCCCTTGAAATAATTAGGTAAACTACATACATTGACATGAAATAGCTTATTTGATTTGTCTTAAATGTTTAGTTCCCCAAAACTGAAAATTAAGTCATTAATTACTCACCCTAATGCCGTTCGACTCATCTTCGGAACACAAATTAATATTTTTGTTGAAATCCAAAGGCTCAGAAAGGCCTCTATTGACACCAATGTAATTTTCTCTCTCAAGGACCAAAAAGGCAGTAAAGACCTCACAAAACCTATCTCTGTGGATCTACAATAATTTTATGAAGAAACGAAAATAGTTTTTTGTGCGTAAAAAATAAATAAATAACGAGTTATATAGTGATGATGGATGGCCGATTTCAAAACACCAAACCGGAGCTCTCGGATCGCGTGTCAAACCGCCAAACTGCTAAAATCACGTGATTTTGGCGATCCGAACCGCTGATTCGATACGCTGATTCATAACGGTTCGATGCGAAGCAGTGTTTTGAAATCGGCCATCGCTATAAGTCGTTATTTTGTTTTTGTTTTTTGTTTTTTTGCACACAAAAACTATTCTCATTGACGTGCATTTTATGGGTCTTGAAAGAGGAAATGGCATGATGGAGGCCTCTCAATCAAATTTCAACAAAAATATCTTATTTGTGTTCTGAAGATGAACAAAGTTCTTATACAGGTGTCGAACGACATTAGGGTAAGTAATTAATGACAACATTTTCATTTTTGGATGAACTAACCCTTTAATTGTAGATTATTGAGGTTGTGAATTACATCCCCTCTCACATAGAGAAGCTACGGTGGCCGACACAGGGCAAAAAATGTCGCCGTAGGAGAGAAAGTGACTAGCGCTCTGTAGAGAAGTTTGTCTGTTTAGGGCTACTGTAGAAACATGACGGCGCAAAATGGCGAATTAACTGTAATGGGGCCCCATAGACTGTAAAAAATATGAACGTAGGGTCTGTGACGTCCTCCATAGGGTTCTGAAGAGCAGTTTTGAAGCCTCAAAGTCTCACTTCCGGATAACAAAAAATTGGTAAAGAGGTGGGACGTGGTTGTAGCTGAGGTGGCATGATGTCTATAGGCTAAATGCAGAACTTTAAGGCTTAATATAATGTAAACGAATGAATTATAAAAAATAAAAAAATTGTACCAGGCTGTAAACATGTCTTTTTCTGCTGTAAAGTTGGGCATTGTAACATGGAGCTCAGTGAGATACTGCTCCTTTTTGGAGCCAATCTGTAGCAGCCAGCTGATGAATTGCAATTTAAGTCACTTCCGTATTGGCTTCAAGAGAAACTGGGGGAGGTTGCCGCTTGGGGGACCCACGGTGTGTGTAGATTGAAATGGCTCATGCTAATAAAACATAACATTATGTAAGGTCTTTATACACCACTGAAAATGTAGTTATGGATATTATATAGGATTTCTGTCAATAGATCCTCATAAATACTACAGTGCGTTAAAATAGTCTAGCTATCAGAAAATACCTGTGACAGTGCTGATGTCATTGAAGAAACGCTCACTTGTCTTTTTTTTTTTTTTTTTTAAATAATCGTATTTAAAAGTAGAATTCCTGGTGAAAAACTACATTACCCTAGCCTGACAAGCCAGACCCACATCAAGATGTTTGCGGGCAGATTCAATTTGCTGCCGCTAGGGTGCGTCTAGATTTCTAGGCTAACATTACCCATGATTCTGAATACAAATCTCAACCAATCAGAGAATATATGGTACAAGTAGTAAGAGTAGTGTGCTTGCATATATCCCTGTGCTCTCAAAATACTTAAATATTTCTGTGAATTTCCTTCATACTTCATACTAAGATCAACATCTTTAAATCATTAGTTCTATATCTATTGGGTTTCAATTCAATTTAATTTGCAATTCTTCATGGGATTGTAGTTTTTTTCTTCATTAAAGCCATCGAGTTCACAGATTTTGTTAACACTGTCTTTTTGTCTGATTCTCAAATACTTTTTTTGCTTTAATCAAAGTTTGGCTCATGGCCATAAAAATCCCTATGGGCAAAATGAATGGGGAAAAGACGGCTAAAAAAGTTGGCATGCACTGTTGCGCTCTATTATAGAAAATATTTGACAGTTCAGTTCTGTGACCAACCAGAGTTGAGTAATCCAGAGAGTTATTTCATGTTACTATTACCTTTTGATTTAAGAAATGTATAATGCCATAATGTTTATTAATGTTAAGTAACATTGAATATTGCTAATTTGTTACTTAATGGATCTACTAATGTAATTCATTATTGTACTAGTCACACATTTTCTCATTGGATTGGTTGTTTTATAGGAGTTCTGGTAGTTGTCTTCAGCATGGTTGCCTCTGAACTGTCTCACGTCCACACTAGACCAGTTGACTTTGTCTGTAACAGCGAGGCCAGAAGAGCGATGAACAAGGTGAAGGACTTACAAGAGGAAATGGTAAGACTGTGGTAGCTTAATTGTTCTTTCAATTATTTTTGTGTTTCTTAGGATGTTTATCTGTGGCCTATACCATATTGTTTAAATTCGTATCTTACATCATATTAATATTACATATAATTTTACAAGGATAGTGAAACCATTTAAATGTAGGCACAAGGAGTGAGAATATATTCATCTGTGAATGGACTTGGACTGACCAAAATTAGCTTATGTTGTGGGCTAAAATCAAATTATACCCAAATAACCTTCAATTGGATATAGGTTATATAAAGTAAATGTAATACTTTTTCAATTCATCACCATTTATTTGTGTTTGTTTGTTTGTAAAGAACTGCTGGAATCAATACCAAGTTACCCTTCGTATATTTTTTAGCATAGCTGAGCCTCATTAGGATGTTTGCATGCTACACTTCACTTGACAGATATTTGTCAGTTTATCTATTTGCATGTTGACTGTCTCGCTTGATTCTCTGCTGTCATCCTCTGTCTTGGAGTCATCCGTTATCTTATCGACTTGACTCTGTGTTTGTTTGACAGTTTGCCACTCTGACTCCTCAGCGTCTACATCTCTGCTTGTCTATCCACCGGTGAGACTTTTGATAGGCTGTACTTTTCACTCCCTTTACAGAAAGTCTGCAGTGCTGTAGATGCTCTACCCTCTTCTATTCAATTACCATGCGTCGGCATTAACAAACCAACCTGGGAGAGAAAATCGGTGAGTCGTTCAATGCAGCCCACTCCCACACACACTCCCTCCATTACAGCATCAACCCACTCACGCTGCTCTCAGGCACACAATCTTTGAGACACCTGTACCCAGAGGAAAGGAAAATCAAACATGAGATCTCCTTCTCAACTCACATCTTTCTCCTAGACAGAAATGAGATCAAGTGAACATCAAATTGAGACATAAGGCTTAGTGACCTGCTTCTCACATGTTTCTCCTGAGACAATAAATGACATTCTCTCACGTTTATCTCCTCTAAAGTTTCATAAGAGATCTCGGTAACATTTCGCACTGTGCTCAGATTATTCTCCTTAACCAGAGACACTCACACTCTCACATTTATCTCCTCTAAAGCTTCATGGAAGATCTCAGTAACATCACTCACTGTGCTCAAATTATTCTCCTTAACCAGAGATGCTTACACTCTCACATTGATCTCCTCTAAAGCTTCATAAGAGATCTCGGTAACATCACTCACTGAGCTCAGATTATTCTCCTTAACCATAGACACTTACACTCTCACACTGATCTGCTCTAAAGCTTCATAAGAGAACTCAGTAACATCACTTACTGTGCTCAGATTATTCTCCTTAACCAGAGACACTCACACGCTCACGTTTATCTCCTCTAAAGCTTCATAAGAGATCTCGGTAACATCACTCACTGTGCTCAGATTATTCTCCTTAACCAGAGACGCTTAAACTCTTACATTTATCTCCTCTAACGCTTCATAAGAGATCTCAGTAACATCACTCACTGTGCTCAGATTATTCTCCTTAGTTAAAGACTCTGGCACTCTCACATTTGTCAAACAAGTGATGTGCCCTATGCAAATAAACTGTACAGCTTTCTTATTGTATCAACAATTAACCTTATTTACTGAGGTATTTTCTAAAACTGTAGAGGAGATAAATGTGAGAGCTTCAGAGTCTTTAGTTTAGAAGAAAAATCTGAGCACAGTGTGTTGTTGAGATCTCTTCTAAACTTTAGAGGAGACAAATGTGAGCTTCAGAGTGTTACTGAGGGGAAAAACATCTGAGCACAGTGTGTGATGATGTTGAGATCTCTTATGAATCTTCAGAGAAGACAGGTGTGAGAGCTCCAGTGTTTCTCGCCAAAGGAGAAAAGTCTGAGCACAGTGTGTGATGATGTTGAGATCTCTTATGAATCTTCAGAGAAGACAGGTGTGAGAGCTCCAGTGTTTCTCGCTAAAGGAGAAAAGTCTGAGCACAGTGTGTAATGATGTTGAGATCTCTTATGAATCTTCAGAGAAGACAGGTGCGAGAGCTCCAGTGTTTCTCGCTAAAGGAGAACAGTCTGAGCACAGTGTGTTGTTGAGATCTCTTCTAAACTTTAGAGGAGACAAATGTGAGCTTCAGAGTCTTACTGAGGGGAAAAACATCTGAGCATAGTGTGTGAGGATGTTGAGATCTCTTATGAATCTTCAGAGAAGACAGGTATGAGAGCTCCAGTGTTTCTCGCCAAAGGAGAAAAGTCTGAGCACAGTGTGTGATGATGTTGAGATCTCTTATGAATCTTCAGAGAAGACAGGTGTGAGAGCTCCAGTGTTTCTCGCTAAAGGAGAAAAGTCTGAGCACAGTGTGTAATGATGTTGAGATCTCTTATGAATCTTCAGAGAAGACAGGTGCGAGAGCTCCAGTGTTTCTCGCTAAAGGAGAACAGTCTGAGCACAGTGTGTTGTTGAGATCTCTTCTAAACTTTAGAGGAGACAAATGTGAGCTTCAGAGTCTTACTGAGGGGAAAAACATCTGAGCATAGTGTGTGAGGATGTTGAGATCTCTTATGAATCTTCAGAGAAGACAGGTATGAGAGCTCCAGTGTTTCTCGCCAAAGGAGAAAAGTCTGAGCACAGTGTGTGATGATGTTGAGATCTCTTATGAATCTTCAGAGAAGACAGGTATGAGAGCTCCAGTGTTTCTCGCTAAAGGAGAAAAGTCTGAGCACCGTGTGTGATGATGTTGAGATCTCTTCTATATCTTTAAAGGAGACAAATATGAGATTGTTAGAGTTTTTGTCTCAGGAGACAAGTGTGAGAAACAGGAGACTTAAGCAAAGTCTCCATTTAATGTTAATGTATCCTCATTTATGTCTTGCAGAAACATTTGAATTGTTAAAGGTTTTTTTCCCCCTCTGGGTAGCTTATATGTGATTCATCCATGCCATTTCAATCAAGCACAATACATGCAAAGAACAAAACAACCTATGTTAACATGCGTGCAAAATGGGTTGTACAAGATAAACTTTGTAATGTTAAACGAAGAACAAAAAGGTTAAGCAGCAACCATGAAGCACTGGTACATTATAGTATTACATTTGTTATAAATAAATAATTTATCTAGACTAAACAGCATACACTTGTCTGATCACTGTTTGGAATAAGCACAGCATATTAATTTCTGGGTCAATTTTAATGAATAAACAAACCTTGATATTCTGAAACACATAATGCTTTTTGAATGATAGTTTCAGTATTTAAAAATATTAGTACAAATTTAAAAGATAAGTTTATCCTAAAATAAAATTTAAGACATCCGGGGTTGGTAGAAAAACTTCTTAGACTTAAAAGGTAGTCAATAATTCATTTTTGAAAAAAAAACCCAATGTAAAAAAACCAACAACAAAAAACACAGCAAGACAATAAAGAGAACGCCCATGTTTCTGATTTTGCACTCCTTTTTCTCAGATATTTCTCATGTCTCAGTTGTGTCTACTCTTATTTCTCTTATGGATTTTAGGAGAAACATCTGAGACACTGCTGATACTACAACAAGAGCTAAATAAGAATCTCAATTAAGTCTCAGATATTTCTCATGTCTCAGTTGTGTTTACTCTTATTTCTCCTAATGGATTTTAGGAGAAACATGAGAAGACAAATTTAGACAATAAAGAGATTTTCCAAGCTTCTCTCACCACAATCTCAGTTTTGACTCTCTTAGACATCTCTCATTTGTGTCTATATTTGCTTCTCCTAAGGAATTTTAGGAGAAACATCAAATAAACAACTGACACTTAATCAAGAAACATAGGAGAATCACAACTATGTCTCCTGAGCTTAGAAAAAGCAACCAATGAGCAAACTGTTTTTCCTCTGGGTATGTGTGTATTCCAGGTGCATGAGTGGAGGGCTGAGATCCTGCTGTCTTTGGGGACTCTAGCGCAGGATGTGCGGTCTGCCAGGACACTCAGCCAACCTGGCTGTAGACTCACTCTGCTGGAGCGCTTGGAACGCAGTATCAACAACTACTTGCATGTAGTCAGACTGCTCCACATTGAGGTTAGGATGATCAGTTCAACCTTGTGCTGCAGCTCAGATACATATTGGCACAGAGACGAATGGCATGCAAATAGATTGCAAGCCTCTTGAGGAATTCACTCACGTAGGATATTGACTTGCAGAATGAAGAATAAAGGCATAGGATTTACCACAGATCAGACTAAAACATCTGACCCGTCAAAAATAAATATATAATTTAATAATATAAATGATCTTCTATTATTTATTTTGATTTTTTTTTGCTTGCATGCTAAACTTTTGTAAAATGTACTAAATTTAAAAAAATTATATATACAGTTGGCTATATTATACAAGCAAAAAATTATAGTAAATATTTATATGTATATATATACAGTATATATATTTATTTTACATTACTTAGTAATATGTTTAGCATACATTACAAAAGTTCTGAAAATATATATATAGTAATTCTATTCACAATAATAAATATACAATAATTCAGTATATATACACATATACACTATTAGGCATGTTAGTATTTTCACCCCCCAAAATATGCCAATAAGCCAGTTATTTATATATTTTGCAATAGGTGGTCAGTAGGTAATATCAGTTTACATTTTCAAACATTTATTTTGCCATATGTAATAATCCATTCTATTGAGATTTTGGTATGCAGAAGGAGTCTGACAATAGCTGTTTAAAGAAACTGCTGAAACATGAAGAAACTGAAAAAACTGAGACAAAATCCACAAGAACTGCGATAACATCTCTAAGACACTTGAAAAAACCTTCCTGCAAAACAGGTTTAGACACTTGTGTAAAAAATGCTGTAAAATGAGAATGCATTCAAAAGTAATGTCATAAATAGATTTTGTTTATCAATTAACTCCTAATAACTGGTACACTTGCTCATAATTTTGCAGGAGCTTTGCAGGAAGGTTTCTTACAGCATCTTGGAGATGTTGTCGCAGTTCTTGTGGATTTTGTCTCAGTTTTTTCAGTTTCTTCTTGTATGTAAAATGTAAACTGTTACCTACTGACACACTATTGCCAAATATATAAATAACTTGCTTAAAAACATTTTTGCGGGGTAAAAATACTAATGTGCTTAAGACTTTTGCACAGTAATATATATATATATATATATATATATATATATATATATATATATATATATATATATATACATATATACGTATATATATATACGTATATATATATATATATATATATATATATACGAAAAGTATTCAGAACTTCTTAACTGTTTCACTCTTTGTTATATTGCAGCCATTTGCTAAAGTTCTTTTTTTTCTCATTAATGTACAAACAGCACCCCATATTGACAGAAAAACACAGAATTGTTGACATTTTTGCAGATTTATAAAAAAAGAAAAACTGAAATATCACATGGTCCTAAGCTTTCCGACCCTTTGCTCAGTATTTAGTAGAAGCACCCTTTTGATCTAATACAGCCACAAGTCTTTTTGGAACAGTTTTTCACACCTGGATTTGGGGATCCACTGCCATTCCTCCTTGCAGATCCTCTCCAGTTATGTTAGCTCGGGTGGTAAACGTTGGTGGACAGCCATTTTCAGGTCTCTCCAGCGATGCTCAATTGGGTTTAAGTCAGGGCTCTGGCTGGACCATTCAAGAACAGTCACGGAGTTGTTGTGAAGCCACTCCTTTGATATTTTAGCTGTGTGCTTAGGGTCTTGTTGCTGTGTCTTGTTGGAAGGTGAACCTTCGGCCCAGTCTGAGGTCTTGAGCACTCTGGAAAAGGTTTTCGTCCAGGATATCCCTGTACTTGGCCGCTTTCACCTTTCCCTGGATTGCAACCAGTCAGGACGACTTTCCCTGCAGCTGAAAAACACCCCAAAGCATGATGCTGCCACCACCATGCTTCACTATTGGGACTGTATTGGACAGGTGATGAGCAGTGCCTGGTTTTCTCCACACATACCCCTTAGAATCAAGACCAAAAAGTTCTATCTTGGTCTCATCAGACCAGAGAATCTTGTTTCTCACCATCTTGGAGTCCTTCAAGTGTTTTTTTTTAGCAAACTCCATGCAGGCTTTCATGTCTCTTGCACTGAGGAGAGGCTTCCGTCGGGCCACTCTGCCATAAAGCCCCGACTGGTGGAGGGCTACAGTGATGATTGACTTTCTACAATTTTCTCCTATCTCCCGACTGCATCTCTAGAGTTCAGCCACAGTGATCTTTGGGTTCTTCTTTACCTCTCTCACCAAGGCTCTTCTCCCCTGATAGCCAATTTTGCCCGCACAGCCAGCTCTAGGAAGGGGTTCTGGTCGTCCCAAATGTCTTCCATTTAAGGATTATGGAGGCCACTGTGCTCTTAGGAACATAAAGTGCAGCAGATTTTTTTTGTAACCATGGCCAGATCTGTGCCTTGCCACAATTCTGTCTCTGAGCTCTTCAGGCAGTTCCTTTCACCTCATAAATCTCATTTACTCTGACATGCACTGTGAGCTGTAAGGTCTTATATAGACAGGTGTGTGGCTTTCCTAATCAAGTCCAGTCAGTATTATCAAACACAGCTGGACTCAAATGAAGTTGTAGAACCATCTCAAAGATGATCAGAAGAAATGGACAGCACCTGAGTTAAATATATGAGTGTCACAGCAAAGGGTCTGAATACTTAGGACCATGTGATATTTCAGTTTTTCTTTTTTAATAAATCTGAAAAATGTCAACAATTCTGTGTTTGTCATTCAAAATGGGTTGCTGTGTGTACATTAATGACAAAAAAACGAACTTAAATGATTTTAGCAAATTGCCACAATATAACAGATTGAAAAATTCAAGGGGATCTGAATTCTTTCCATACCGACTGTATATATATTCATATGGTAATATTAATTAGTAGCATATATAAATATACTGTATATCATTAGAATATATGCAAATCATTTATGCATGTGGGAAACGAAGGCTGGTCCGTGTGGTTTGATCAAACAGATGAACTACTGTAGCTCAAATTGCATGGGCACCCCTGACCACAGACCAGTCAGGGTGGCCATGCTGACTAGCCTGACAAGCCAGACCCACATCAAGATGTTTGGTCTGGAAACTCACCATAGACAGGGCTCAATCTGAGGGGCGGGATAAACGGTTGTCTTTTAAACTCCCTCTCCACGCGATAGGATAGCGCAACACCAAAACCAGAGCAACGAAGGTGAAACAGAGCTTGTTGATAGATTAAACATTCACTGTATCCGGTCGGCTAAACTCCGAACACATCTTCCCTTTTTAAGAATGACTTCAGTGCCGTTCTTTGTTCTTTTCTCAGAGAAAAGCTTAACTCCAAGTCTTCCAGAGTCACGGTCAGAGCTGATTCGAAAGACCTCTGCCGTTCGCCAGTTTCTGTGTTTACTAGAAGCACGCAAACGCAACTCGGCCGTCGTCATTATGGCCCCGCCCGCCGACTCTATACATGATGTGATTGGCCCGTCCAGAGTGAGGGGAATACAGCTCAGAAGGGTATTGAGAGTTCCTAGACGACACTTGCGGGCAGATTAAATTTGCTGCCGCTAGGGTGCGTCTAGATTTCTAGGCTACATGCTGACCCTTGTCCACTGCCAAAAGCGCTAACAGCAGCAGAAACATGTACCATGTAGCAAAGGAAAAAGGTGGCCTTGTCTGATGATTCACGTTTTCTTTTACACCACCTGGATGGCCGGGTACGTGTGCATTATTTACCTGTGTAGTTGTGGCTGTTTTGACAGCAAAAGTGGGACCAAGACAATATTAGAAAGGTGAACATAATGTTAATAATAATAAATAATAATACATTTTATTTGTATTGCACTTTACATTTGGAACAAATCTTGAAGTGCTACAGTTAAGATGATTTAAAAAATGTAAAATAATAATAGATTTAATAGTAAAAGTCATAAGTTCTTCTAAAAAAAAAATGTTTTAAGTCCTTTTTTTAAATTCTCAAGAGCTTGAGGTGCACTCAAATGGTCAGGTAGGGCATTCCGAGGAACGGCAGAACAGAAAGCCTGATCAACCCATAGTGATGAGCTTAGTCTTGGGTGGATGGAGGCGGTTTGAGTTTGAATATTCATGTTATCTTGTGCTTAACATAACATAACATAACATAACATAACATAACATAACATAACATAACATAACATAACATAACATAACATAACATAACAAACATGTTATGCTTGATCGGTGTATATAAATATGAAAATGTATTCAATTATAAGACTTGATTGCACCTAGCAAAACAAATTATTTAATAATGTAATAGCGATAATCTAATTTTACAACGTGCTAGATGCACTTTCATATTATTATTATTAATTGTATTATTATTATTATTATATATATATATATATCTTTAAATGCTTTAAAAAGACGTAAATGGAAAGTTGCCATATTTGAATGTGGTTGTGGGACTACGTAGTTCTCAGGGAAAATATCCTGCCTTCCCGGAATCTTTGTTGGTTCATCACGTCATCTTGGTGACTTTGACTCCAGGTGACCTCTGCCTTCCTTCCCCAGGAAAGAAGGGGAGATAGCGACACATACTTGACCCGTGAGAAGGCTGGGAACATAGTGCTCTCTGAAGTGCATTACAGCCATGCCCTGCTGATAAAATATACATGCCGCCACTCCTAGATTAAAGCACGTACTGTGGGGGGATGCTTGACTGTAATTTTGCTGATTTCTGATGTATTTGCTAAACATAATTATGCCAGTGTTTTCACTGATCTCAATGATGACCCACTATCTTCCAAAGTATTAATTTATTTCAATCACACAGTAAAAGCCGTTTCTGTTCAACATACTATGACTATTTCTATCTTGAACACCATTTTCTTTATATGTCCATCTTTTTCTCATCCAGCAGGGAGAGCAAGTAGGGCCCCAGGCAGAGAGATGCCTTTCTCAGCCCTCTAAGGATTTGGGTTTGGTGTTGAAGAAATTTGGGAGTCTTCTCACAGGCAAGCTGGAGTGGCTCATTGCAGAGATGGCAAAGGGGTGCTAGACGGAAAAACTGACTTCTAATCTCAGCCTTTCTTCAAGCTTGTGTAATAGGACCGGACAGGCCCAATCAATTTTAACGATGGTCCACTTTCAAGACGATAGACGGCCATGCACTTTACCAGAGACCACAGATTTACAGAAGAAAAGTTTAAACGACAAGATTCTGCCATCTACTGGATCATAACTGAACTGACTAACCTGTTGGCAGTCACCCACTTGAACTTTTAAAAAAGACAAACTGAAAACTGTGAGTCCTAAATGTTATTTTATACCACAGATTATATTTATTTATTCAATATAGTAGGCTGTATGAAAGTTGACTCATGGTGTAATAGGATATGGAAGACAACCTGAAGCCAATAAAAAGGGCAGAATGTGTGGAAATGCAGTTCACACACAGGAAAGGTCACTTTATCTATACACTCCAACTTATTATTATGTGATATTTGTGCATATAATATATTTTGTATAAAAAAGTCTTTACAATATTTTGTAAAACAAACAAACTAAAAAAACACATTAATTCAGTATTTTTTTATTCAATTGAAACACTGATGCATTAACACAAAACAATGTAAATAAACAGTGCATAATGTGAAAATATGTAATATTTAAATTACTAAATATATTCTCTTTTAAAATTGCTTAAGCAACATTTTTACAACAAGGCTTATTTTGTCAAAAGTAAACACTACACACAGTTCACATATCCACACACACAAGTATCAGAACACCTCAGTTCGTTTGCTAAATGAAACACTTCTTTCAAAATTTTACAATATAACAAAACCCAATTTTGACACCATATGGCACACATATGGTTCATATATACAATCTGATTCTGTTTGATTTATTACACATTGCTCAAAATACAATTAACAAAACCTTACACCCAAACTGCAAAATACCTCTTGCAAAATGAAGCACTGCAGCCAAAACTACATATAGTATTATCAAAATCAAACTTTTGCACGAAATGGCACACACTTCATTCATTTACCAGATTTTTGTCTGACCAGCAAAAAAGTTATATGTTCAATAAGTTATGACAACATATGTTTTTACATTGTTTTAACTTATAAAAATAAGTTAAGAAATGTTAAACTTTTTTTTTATTAGTTATACAAGATGTAACTCATTTTTTAAAGTCAGTTTAACATAATGTAAGTTGAAATAACTTAAACATCCAAGTCGATTGTACTGCAAAAGTAAAAAAAGTAAAAATGTGCCCTTTTTTTACAGTGTACACACTGTTGGGCATAATGTGTATAATATGTATAATGTACAATATTATGTAGTTCAAATTGTAGAAAATTATTCCGTTCACATGCACAGATATATATTTGCAGATACACACATGCTGTTGAAACATTTCACCAAATAAGTCATTTGCACAGCAGATCATTGGATTGAAAAAAAATATGCTGACAATAAATAAATAATTACATCCTGATTGAAGTGTTAATTCAGCAATGAATGTCAGTGTTTTTAAAAAGGCAAACATGTGACTTTATGTCAGGTTATTGTGTCTTATGCAGATAACCATGTTCAGGGCATTTAAAAGGTGCCATTTTGAATTGCAAGATGTGTGTAAAGCAGAAAATGTGTTTAGGCTTTAGGAGACTTGAGGTTTTGCTCTCTGTGTGTCAATTTACTTTTTTTTTTCCCAATTGCTAACACACTAAAATGACATGCACAGCACAATTATTTAAACTGACACACAGAGAGCAAAATCTCTACTCAAGTCTCTTTAAAATTATACTTTTAAAACTACATTAAAATAAACCAGTTAAATTGTAACCAGTTAAAAAAAGATGTTCTCCTCTGGACAGTAGCAGCACACATCAGAGAGGAAAAACAAATCTCTGTTCTGATTTTTCTGCTTATGCTTAATAAATTACAGTTCTGGTTAGGTTCAGGTGTCTCTATAGAGATGACAACTGTAGGCCTAAGTCATTATTCTATATGAGAACTCAAATTATCTGCAAGAGAAGTTTAAAGTAGAGAGCCTAAGGAGTCATTTATGTATTAAATTCTATTTTCAGACATAAAATGAGCTGTAGAGAGAACATCAGGCTAAGCGTGTGATTGATTGTGCCATACAGGAGCTGACAGATTGCTAGGAACCTCTAATACGAATTTAAAAAATGCTAAAAGACTCATGTGTTGTCTTTGGTTAAACCCCTTTAAAATCAGACTTTGAATATTTGTAGACAAAAGCAAGTTACTAAACACTGCCGATGTGTATGTGAAATGCTATAATCACATGAATTATTGATTCTGGAAGTCCGGACAAAATATTTCAAACCATGGAAGACTTTAGTTATGTAATTGCTGTTTTCATGTTTATTAATGTTTGTTCATGCAATTGCAGGTCCATTTTTTTGTCAGGCAAACCCCTAAGACCTAAAATTCATGGTTTTCTGATGCCAGGTAATAGTAATCAACTTTTAAAAATTTAGATTTATTTATTTCTTTTTAATTTTACATTTTTATGATTTCATTAATTGTTAGCTTTTCATCAACTCATGAACCACCTGTATTTGTTTTTTTTACAAATTGATGTTTAATGTCTTTCATGACATTGATAACCATGAATGGATTAATAAATAAATATGGTTAACAAATAATAATCCCACTCAAATCTACAAAGTGTCCAAAGCTGCGGTGCAGCCCGGGGTATGAAGCCTGGTGGTGGGGACTTGAAGAAGGGGACTTTTGTAGGGGACTTTTGTATTTTTATTATTATTATTATAACTACAAAAGTGGGGACATTTGTAGTTGATTTGGGATGAAACAGGGAGCCAGTGCAGTGAGTGTAGAATGGAAAGTGTGTGATCATATTTACATAAATAATTAAAATGTAATAACACTGATTATCTCTTCATCACGGCACCTGTTACTGGTTTGCGGCTATGCAGCCCATGCACAACAAACTGAAGCAGTGTGTATTCTGACACCTTTCTATCTGAAGTAGTTAAGCATTAAGTTCTTGAGCAGTTTGAGCTACAGTAGTTGGTCTTGTTGACTGGACTATACGGGCCAGCCTTTGCTTCCCTCTTCCATCAGTGAGCCTTGGCTCCCCATGATCCTGTTGCCAGTTCACCACTGTTCCTTCCTTGGACCACTTTAGATTCTGACCACTGCAGAGCAGGAACACCCCACAAAAGCTGCAGTTTTGGATGACCCAGATGCTCTGTCGTCTAGCCACCACAATTTGGCCCAGTTGTGCATGCCCATTTTTCCTGCTTCTCTAACACTTAAACTGTGAGGGCAAAATGTTCACTTGCTGCCTAATATATCCTACACACTAACAGGTGCCCTGATGAAGAGATAATCATTGTTATTCACTTCACCTTTCAGTGGTCGTAATGTCATGTCTTATTAGTGTACACACACACACACACACACACACACACACACACACACACACACACACACACACACACACACACACACACACAAACACACACACACACTCACGTCTGGTTCACTATCTTTGTGGGGACTCTCCATAGACGTAATGGTTTTTATACCGTACAAACCGTATTTTCTATCCCACTACACTGCCGCTGCCCCTAAACCCATCACAGGAAACATTCTGCATTTTTACTTTCTCATAAAAAAAAACCCATCCTGTATGATTTATAAGCCTTTTGAAAAGTGGGGACCGCTGGCTGATTCCCACAATGTAGGTAATCTCAGGTTTTACAATCCTTATGGACATTTGGTCCCCACAATGTAATATAAACAAGGACACACAAACACACACTGTATATATATGGGCTGGCAAACATTTTGATTTAAGGTAACGTTACCTTAGTGACGTATCTGATTAATGCCATGTCTACATCTGTCAGTGTTGTGTTCATGCTGCTTTTCCTTCTGCTCATCCTCGTCTTCTGTCCCACTAGCAGCTGGGCCTATCTCTACGGCTTTTTCATCAGGTACATAGACATTTACCTCCAACACTTTAATCAGTGTTGAACATGGCTCTTGAAACACTGCTTAGAAAGTCAAATTTGTTACCTTGAATTCATTTTTATTAGTTTAAATGAAACTGAATTAATATGTAGATTGATTTAATTTTAATTACTTAATATAATTAAGTTTTGGGGTCTATGGGAAGTTATTATAGTGTATAATATTGAAGTTCTTGTGAATCAGCTGATTCCTCTCATCCCATACTCTATCAATCAATTAACTTTATTTATATAGTGCTTTTACAATGACGATTGCTTCAAAGCATCTTCACAGTGTTAAATAGGACAATATTGCAACACAATTTTGATTCGGCTGTACAGTCGTTCTGGAGAAAACAGTGATGTTATCCACTTATTTTGATTTATCATATAGCAACAATGTTGGCAGATCAGTATTATAGTTTATAGAATTAAATAAGACCTAATTCATTAATTAATTTTATTTGTAGGCCTATATTTAGTTTAATAACATATATCATAATTTTAGTGTCCCCACCCTAACTGAGCAAGCCAAGCCAAAGTGGCAAGGAACCAAAACTCCACCAGGGCATGATGGAGAAAAATAAACCTTGGGAGAAACCAAACCAGGCTCAGTTGGGGTGCCAGTTCTCCTCTGGCCTATTAACAAACAGTGATTATTATTCCTTACATTCCTTTAATGGTCATTGAAATTCTGGCAATTTCCAGAAGATTGTTCTTTTCAGATTCTGGCCTCTCTGTGATGAGGACAAGTTATTTCTTTCATCTTTTTAACTTTATGGACACCAAGTGTCATTATAAGCCTTCTTTGTGTCATGTCGCTCACATCATTCACTTCAAAATGTAAGGTCTCTGAACACGTTGCAGGAGGTCCAGCGAGTTCAGTTATGCTGGGTGCCCTCATGTGCACACATCATAATGCTGTTGCATCAGGGCAAGTCTATAATAGCAGTCAGATGTAGGTTATAGTGACACCAAGTGACTACACTGCACACATACTACATAAGAAAACGCTTTAAATATTAAATGCTCAATATGTATTTGGCTGAAAAATCTTACGCAGCATGCAGGTTATCGCAGTGAACACTTGGCGTCGCACTTTAAACAGAGAGTGAAACTAGGGGAAATGAAACGAATGTCAGCTCATGAATATTAATCGTTTCGTGTTGACGTTGCTGGTGGTGACATTGTGACATTCCAGAAGCAAAATAACTGCTAGTGCAATTTCTTGAAAAAATTCTCAAAAGATTTTAAATTAGGCTACTAATTCAATTAAAATCTTAAAGGTTTAATATACTAATATAAAAAACAAAGGGAGACAAATAAAATATACAGCAACCTACAATTAATTCAGGAATTTTAATTACAAAGACATTACAAAGACAAAGTCTATTTGAAGCAACTTCTGGATTCTATTTGATTCAGTTGTAGGCCTATGATTAAAACGCATAATACTGAAATCTAGTCAATTAAACAAACCTCTCCTTAACTAATCACACTGCCCAGTTTCACAAGATCTGTAAAAATGTGTTTATTCCTTAAGAGTTGAATCTGATCCTTGATCCCTATTTTTTCTAAATGCAGCTACACTTTCGTATAAATGCAAGTATTAAACATGTATGCCTTTATGTGGCCAGTGCAAGAAGAATTTGATCGCTAAAGATGACACATTGTTGCATTGTAATGACGTCACGCGGACTCGGGTGCCGCCCCGCGGTAATGTTTCCTCTGGATCCAGAGGCACGGTGGTGTCACCCGCTGTGAAACGCTTACCACACAAGGTTACGAAACAGACGCCATCTTGGCTCAACTGCAAGTCTCTAGCGTGGGAATCTCACGCCACTTCAGCGTAGCTTGAGCCAAAATGTCCCACCCTTACTGCAGTTCGTAGTAACCTTCTCCATTAAACCCTTGTGGGAGGGATATACGAGAGCTGTCGCGCAAACTACTTCTTCCTACACTTCTGTGGAACACTGGAAAATGGCCTAGCTCGTTCCTGGAGATATCCTGCAGATGTCAAAGACGTTATCGCTTGCTTATATGACGCGAAGTGTGTCGGGTTTTACCCGGGGAGTTACATGGCTAAATCGTGCGTGAAGATGATGGTAATGATGATGATGATGGGGATTCCACCGGTGAGTAAACGATTAACCCACAAACTGTTATTCGCCTATGACATCTGTGATGTGTTTACTATAGAGACCCAACGAATGCAGCATTTAATTCTACTTCAGAGTTTGAAGACGGATCGATTGCGAGATTTAAACTGACTCTTTTGCGTGTGTTTCTTGCCAAAGATTAATTTAGCCTCGACCTCGTGCATTTTATGTTATGTGTTCACGTTTAAATATCTACGATTAGCCTCTGACTGCTTGTGAAGCGAGTACAAATAGCTGTTAAGCAGGCAGGTTAGTATTAGTTGCAGTGGAGCGGGTTATTTGACAGGCTAATGTTAGTTAGCTAACGGTAATAGAGTCTTTAGTGACTGCAGAATGAACTTGAATGAGACAGAATAATATGACAGAATAATCTGTTATACATGTGACTTTGGAATAAGCTCCTAATACAAGTTTGTTTGCTTTAATATTATATTACGCTACCATAATGAGAAGCTTTCGAGAAATTATTCATGAGGTAACACTATAAAAATTAACATTAATACATAATTAAAATATATACTGCATAACCACTGTATTGCACATGAAAAATCTATAAATAAAACATTTCTAACCCGCTCTAATATAGATTATATGACACGTATGTAAAAGTTTTTATAAAGTGCTAACTTTTAGTAGTAATCAATCACATTTTTTTCATAGAAAGCTTGTGTCTGTTTTGGGATGCTTTGGGGATATAATTTAGCATGAACAACTGTCAAGAACCCCAAAAATTCGAAATGGAGATTTGACAGTTTTTTGTTTTTTTTGGTGGTAGGGCGGGAGTATAGCTAGTCATCAAGGGTTTGGTCCTTGCTTTGTCAAAGTGAATCAACACTTGTAATGCAGAAGTTTAAATGACTCATTCAGCTTTCTAATGTGTGATTTTTAGGAAAAGAGGAAATTATGCAGTGGAAGCTTTTGAAATCAGAGACAGGTTGACAGATTCATGCTTCCTTCAGCAACAGATA
Organism: Pseudorasbora parva; assembly: GCF_024679245.1. Taxonomy (NCBI): domain Eukaryota; kingdom Metazoa; phylum Chordata; class Actinopteri; order Cypriniformes; family Gobionidae; genus Pseudorasbora; species Pseudorasbora parva. Next base: position 13,656,009 of record NC_090180.1, read on the forward strand.
GTTATGTAGTTGACCCTCCTGTTCAAGACATCTGAGCTCCTTCTAATGATTTTTCTTGAAAATATGACACTGCAGCAGGAACAAAGGCTAGTTCCTTATACTGCTTTCATTCTTCTTCTTTAAGAGTAGATGAAAGTAAAATCCTGTAATAGAAACGTACTGTGATGTTCAAATGGTGACAGACACTATTGCAGCTGTGAGCTCTAGTCTTCCCTAGCTTTTGGAGCATTGCTTATTTTTCCTAACTTTATACGGCTTTAACTTCAGGATGACTTCTAAGCATAGCATGGGTGAAATGCCACAGCAGGCCTTCAAGTTTATCCAGGCAGTAGCCAGAAAGTGACAGCAAACCATTCCTGCAGCGCGGAAGCGATCAAACTGAGCTTCACGTAAACAGTCTTAGCGGCCCAGTGTGCTGCAGAAAGATGCTTTGCAAAATGAACATTAACAGGAAGAAAAATAGCTACTGTGAAACTCAACATTCCAGAGTCTTGCAAAAGTTATCAAGTCTGAACTGAACTAGTCACATGACATTTAATTTTAAGTGGTTACATGGGAGGATAGATTTTACTGGGTGTGCCGATGTGTAGGAATGTGGTAATATAACATGTTTAACTCTTATCATGAGATGTGAATAAGGGATCTAAATGATTAACATGATTCAAACTTGAATGAAAAATCTTTTGAAAACCATCTTCTAAGCTGCTAAATCTTCTTTGCCCTCCGATTAATAGTTAAAACTTTTGTAGCAAGTAAAATACCTTTTAGGTCCTGTCCCAAATGGCACCCTAATCGCTCGCGGTCTTCGTATTATGTTTAGCTGTTTAAATTGTCTGGTAGAGGTCTGCTGCGAAGCTTGGCAAAAGTGTGAATCGAGGGTGCGTATTGACCGCAAAATGGGGAGCTTGCAAGTAGTTTTGAGTGTTTTTTAAATGTTAGTGATTTTGCCTATCAATTCCGATTCTTATCGATTCCCAGTTTTGATTCCAATATGGTAAGTCAAACATTATTGTCTTTTTTTAAAACAGAGCAACTAACTACTAAACTAGACTAACTAAATTTTAAACATTATTGAAGAGAAGTAAAATAACACTGGATAGTTTCATTTTTTTTTTATTAGGGCTAGGCAATGTAGTCAAAAAATTATCACAATAAAAACAAATTAACGTCAATTGATGTCTATAATTATCATAATACATGATGATTAAGGCAAAAAATGTAACATTTTTGCTCCTTAGTGAAAGTTGCAGAAACCAGACCGTTAATTTTGCTTTTAAACTACTCTTTATGTTAACATGTTAACTTAAGTAGCATCCTTTTTCAGTCTTTCTTCCAAATCTCTCTATAGAAAAAGATATTTCTTAGCTTCTGCATGTTCTAATGGGTGACAGTTTGTGTTGCCTGATTTTGATGATGTGAACCTTTGGCACAGTTTTCCCAACATTTCTTATAGTTTGTATATTTAATGTTCGCAGTGTAAATAATTTAATTTGATCGATATCAGCCCCTTATAGTGTCTTATTAATATAATTTAATTTATTGATCAAATGTACGAATTTCACATGAAAGATGGCACATATAATATTATGTTAAAAAAGTAGGCCTTAAAAAAAAGGAAAATAACACCTAGGGGTAAATATCAAACACAAAATTGATCCTTCTTTTTCCTCAAACAAGTGATTGACTGATTTATTTTCTGAATTTTCTGTTTTCATTTACTTCAAGCACACGACAAGGCTTAACGTCGAGCCCTGCACGAAAATTAACTTGTCTTGGCAGGGCTACAAAACTGTGTAAGGTGTGGGATATGTGTTTGGTCTCTTTCCTAACGGCTTTATCATAACTCATTGGCTGAAACAGAATTAGGTGATTAATATGTCACGCACAGTCACAGTCTATTCTGTTTGCCCTGTCACTCCTTATTTCTGATGTAAACCTATTTCTGCTTACAAAAACACAATGTTTACCTCTGGTACAAAATTTTGCCAATTGTGAATTACTTTTAAATGTCTGGGTTTGGTTTGGATGGATTGGATGTCTGTATTACTCATTCTAAGTTTACAGGTATACAAATTCAGCACCTTAGTTGACTGACTGTGCATGTATTATTCAGAGATTCTACCAAGAAATTAAATCTTAATCAGGCATGGTCGCTGGTTTCATTAGTCACAACTCGCAAACAGCCTCTCCAAATACATTTTATTATAGCTGCTTTAAAAAGCAATTAAAGCAAGCAAAGTTTAACTGTGAGTGTGCACTACATTCTGGATTATGCAGTCCTCCTTGAACTTCAACAATTAGCTTTAAGCGTGAAAACAAAGCTTTTTGTATTTGAGCATGGGTGGAGTCTCAGTGCGGTTTAATGGAAACTTTGTTGCTTTTAAATGGTTTGTTGCTGCGCTGCTAGTTATCTATAGCAACGGTTGCAGATTGTAATTAAAGACTTGCGTTTTTACAAGCACAACCTATTCAGTCTGTTGTAGAGACTTTGGGGATTTTACTCCTGATGCGAAGAGTTTGGTTGGTTGGATGGCTTTAAAATATTGTTTTTTATCATGTAAGTTTGTACATTTCCAAAAGTACCATAAGACATTCATGTTGGCAGTGTACTTGATTCTTCTGGTACAGTGAAGGCAGAATGTGAGTGTAGAACTCCGTAACCCTTCATTTCCTCGTCCGATCTTACTTTGTTATAACAGGACAGGAACCTTTGTGCGACAGTTCTTCCATCAGCCTTTAGCTGATATATTCTCAGAGCGATAATTGCTATTTTCCAGCCATGAGATTGAGTTGTGGTCCTTCATTCTACTTCTGCGATGATGTCAGATCTTGGTTAGATGTTGTCTTTATGATCAGAACCACCTATGAGTCAGTCTTCTGACCCTTTTCGGTCATAATTAGACAATATTGTGTTCAAGAAGTCGGGCTGCATGATATTGGAAACTGGCATTGCGATATACATGTATATATTGCGAGATTAAAAAAAATTCCCCAGATGATTTGAATAGCTCTATTTGCAAAGAACTAATCATTCTTTTGGGATGATGATTTTGTAGGGAAGTGCATTTGCATAGAAAATAATAAACAATGGAACAAAGTGATCAAATTGGAACAAATGAAATAAGCAGTGCTTTAAGTTTTTCATGCAAGTCTAACAACATAAATTGAATAATCAAGTGTAAAATAACACTGCATAGTCTTCACTATATTAATTAAAAATGATTATTCTTTGTTAAAGGCTTAAAGCTATAAAAGTGTTTTTTCTCCTTTCTCTCTATTTTGTCTTTTGTTGTTTGAGTAACATTAATGACAGAAAGCAGCATATTTATTAGGCTGCTGTCCCTTTAAGACTGAATGCACATATCCATTATGATACACGTCCATTTTTATCTCAATTGTTTACATTCACTTAAGACCTTACTTGCCAAGATGGGCATTTTTACATAATTTTGCATCCATGATGTGTCTGTTGAAGCACACGCTTGTAGCAAAAAACGTGTGTAGATTTCCTTTCTTTTATAGTTACTTCCCTCTTCATTTACTCTTCATGTTTTCTGGTCTTAAGCGATATCAAATGTTGTTCTAACACACAGCAGAAAAGAGAGCATATGCATTATCGGGGGGTCCTGTTCCCCAACCTCACTTAAGCGGTTTGCATGACTGTTTCTTCTTCCCCTCCTCCGTGCCTTCTTAACTTTGTGCTGACAGTGTGGCAAAGCATGCATCTTTAACTAAGTGTAAAATGTGTCTAGTCCGCTACTTTCAGAACCTTCTGCTTGGTGGAATATCTTTTCTCTCTACACACTCATTCTTACGTGAGACCGGCCTTCGTCATCCCCCATATTTGGCAGTGACAGGCTATCCACTGCAATGTAACAGAGGCAGCAACAACTTTGTGCTCCTAATTTTGTCTATCTTCAAAGCTCAGCAAATTACTTGAAGTGGAAATTATTTAATTTTAACAATATCAGGTTAACTGGAAGATTTTGGTTTTATGACCTTAAGGGTATCAACATGAGGCATCCATTTAGCATAAGGCTGAATCAGACATGATAGGGAGAATTTAAACCAGTAGAGTTTGTATGAACGTCATTAGTAAAATCTTATCATCCTGTTCTGTTTCAGGTTTGGCTGTCCAATGTGTGTGAGACTGGATGAGACAAGGGCTCTATCAGGAGCCTTTGTGCAGACTAACCTACAGTTACTGAAGAGGACCTCTGAGCAGGTGAACATTTTTATTGTTGTATGTGATCCAAGTTTACTGATTGTTTCGAAATTACATTCATAGTTTAAGAAACTTATTTTTATACACCCTCTTTTATGCTATCAGTTCATGTGCACAGCAACTAATGCAGATTAGTGCTCTGTGATGAATCACTTCTTGTATCTCTCATTTGTACGTAGCTTTGGATAAAAGTGTCTGCTAAATTAAGAGAGATCTCTTGAGAGAGAGAGATTTTTAAAGGGTAAATATCTGCCATGATCCCTTTAAGTTAGTATAAGGTGCAAAGGTAATCCAAATCTTAAAATAGGTGAAGTTTTAAATTAGCACTGGGTAGGGTTTGGTACCGTTTAACTGGGTACCGGTACTTGAAATTCCGTACTGGTACCCAACGGTACCTTTTGTTGCTATTATAGGGATACTTCAAAAAATACACACTGCATGTATTTATTTAAGAATAAATATATATTTATATATAAAATATTTATATTTATATATAAGATAAACTAAATATATATATATATATGTGTGTATGTGTATGTATGTATATATATATATATATACATATATATATATATATATATATATATATATATATATATATATATATATATATATATATATATATATATATACACACAGTCTATACATGCGAATATTTCTTAAATATATACATGAAGGAGTGTGTATTTATGTATACATAATAATTATACACAGTACACGCATACAGCTCTGGAAAAAAATTAAGAGACCACTTAACATGAATTTCTCAAAGTCAAAAATGAATTGTCAGTTACAAAAAATAATCTGTATAAACCTTGATCATGATATGGTGCCAAAATGTGACATATTACATTTTATAGAACATCACAAAATATGGATTTTTTTTATGAATCTACAATGCATATACATGCATATCAATGCATATCTATGCATATGCATAGACTCTGGAAGACTTTCACTGTTCACTGTACTTTTATAAAGTTTGAATTTGTTAACATTCTGTGTTCCTGTGCATTATATTTATGTGCTTATGAAAAAGGCAACTTCCCTTTCAGGTTCACACATCACTTGGCAGGGTGGAGTTCTTGACCCATGGAGAATTACTTCCAGGCTGAGGCCTTTAACCTGGACAAGGTGCTGGATGAGTTTGAACAGAATGAAGGTAAGAGAAATGCTAACTTGCAAAACTTTAAATGAATAAAGCAGGACCTCTGACAGTCAGAGACAGTTCTGAGGCCGTTCAGCGGAACAAAATATATTCTCAGTCTCAGCACGTTTACATATCTTCAGATAACCCACTTCGTCAGGTGAATTAAAGCACAATGAACTGAACGCAGCAGAGTAGCACAGGTGCTGATATAATTAGAACAAATGTTTGGCACTGTCAGTCTGCCCACCGCATGGCTAGCAGAAGCAGGTAGCTATGCTGGTGGCAGGAGTCTGTGGTGTAAATGGGGTCAATTGAATTAGCATTTCCCCTCAGGACTTCTGCCTCCCCCTGATTTTCCTGAACACTGTTTAATTGGTGTCACACAGCCAAGCACATGTAATTTACAAGGTTAAGGTTATATGTGTATTTTGAGGTATAGCAGAAAATTGCTATTAGTATTATTTTGATCACGGTTCTGTGCTATGCGGACAATAGCTCCTGGTGCACAGCCATATGAAATTGACATTAAAATGTATTGATTGCTTTGTCCTGTATGTCACAAAGAACATTAAAAGCCACACAGACTTCCCTCACACACAGCCACCCTCTTAGTGATGCCATTGAACGGTGGAACAAATGTATATCCCCGCTCCGACACTAATCTTGACAGATTAATGGGGGTGAAAGGAGACTAAGCTATTAAACGGCCCCAGAAGAAAGCTGAATGGGCAGTGTGAGTATGTGTCTGCTTGCTCGCGCTTGAATGTATGTAAGAGATAGGGAATGCCTGCCCACATTCCAAAGCATTGATGTGTCAGTTTGAAAGATGGATCCCAAGGCGATGGCCAGATTGGCCCACTTCCTCAACATTTTCCAATCTTGCCCGACCTAATTTCTCCATTTATCTTCTGTTTGTTTCAATCTTCTCAAAAAGGAAGCTAATTAACCATTTTTTAATGCTTTTAGATGAAACAGACTCACCAACGCTCTCAGATGCCAAGTGGACTCAGATTCTGGCTCCGCCGTCACACCTCCTTTCCTTGAATCCGGCACTGACCCACTCCGACCTCAGCCCAAGGGACAGCCCTATCGGCTTCAAGCCGCTTTTGGATGCCCAGATGTCAGATGGCCCCTCTTTGGCTGAGGTCACCAGGTTAGAGGGGAAACAGGGGCTGGGGCAACAGCCAGAGGGCAGGAGCGAAGAACGGACAGCAGATGTTCATAGTCCCCCTCTGCCCCAGCCCAACATTGGCAAGCTAGTGAGCACTGATGGCCACTTGGCAGACTTGCCAGACCCCAACAGCGTGGTGCTGGAAAACGGCTATCCAGATAGTCCTGATCATAGTGTCCAGTCTGATGTCCTTCTGGCCAACAATGATAAGACAAGTCAAGCTGTTACAGATCAGAAAAGTGTTGAGGACACTGGTCCCTGTGAGTTTAAGATGGAGCAGAATGGTACAGAGGGAAATGGTGCTGATCCTGATGAACCTGGGAATAGGCCACCTGTTTTAAAGAATGGTGTTAAGCTGGAGGCAATCGAGCCTGAAGGTGGTTCACCTGTCCATGAGGTCAGAATGAGGGACTGTAATCTGGTATTTCCAGAAGGAAGTAATCCCCAGAAAGGGGAAGCAGTATTGCACAGATCGGTGAATGGTGGCGGAGAACTGGATTTTGAGAGGGAGAATCACGAGGGTGCCTTTCAGAATGGTGGACTGGTTGAGAATGAAAGTACTGGGGAAGATACCTGGGTGTCAAATCAGGAAGAGAAAGAGAAAACACTCGAGAATCACCACAAAGGGATTCCCATAGACTCTGAATCATCAGGGGTGGAGAAGTCCCTGTCCAATGGTCTAATTGTAGACCTTGATGGAGATGCACACAGCCAGACAGTGGTCCCCTCAAAGGAGGACTCTGTGACAGAGGAAAAAGAAATGGAAGAGAGCAAACAAGAGTGTTGTGATCCAGTTCGAGGACTGGAATCTGGCAGAAAGGGGAAACTCAACAACAGCCGGCTGCAGCCTGTCAGCGTTCCCTATGGTGGTGCCCGCCCAAAACAGCCTGTCAGTCTAAAGCTGCAGATTCCACTGCCTCTCTCGAGCCAAGTTAAGAATGAATTTGGCTCTACTGGCAAGAACAAGAATCTGGAGCCACAGAGTATGACAGGAGGCATTGAGGCATCTTGTGGAGTAACCGAGTCTGGGGTTGTTCGAATGAATGGAGAGCATGGAGAGGGCTCTTCAGGCTTACTCATCCCATTTGAGAGTCCAGACAATGATCTCCAAGCAGGCCAGCAAGGAGCCTTCTCCAAGAAACCCTTCAGCTCCTTGGGGGAAGTGGCTCCTGTTTGGGTTCCTGACTCTCAAGCACCCATTTGCATGAAGTGCGAAGTCAAGTTCACTTTCACTAAAAGAAGACATCACTGTCGGGCCTGTGGCAAGGTAAAGCCTTTTGTTCATTATTAAGTGTTTGTTTATTTTTTTTAATAAATGTATTTAAAAATCGTTTGTGAAACGTTTGTAGAGTGCGGCTTTTTGAGAAGTGGTGTGATGTTGCTTTCTAAGCAATCAGGCTTTTGTTACGTTTTGGCTCTTTTTCTCAGTTTCAGGCAATTTTTGGTAATTAATAAAATAGCCTAGCAACCACATAGCAACATGCTTAAAAACCTTAAGATTACACCTTAATAACCACATAGTGCAGCACTGGCAACAGACCACAACATCCTTCCTTTGTGGAGGTGAGTTGTGCATGGGTAAGCAGTCTTCAGAAATTAAAAATCAATTTAATATTGGCTTCTAGCAAGGTTGAAGCTCAAGCGGGATACAAGTTTGTCTCGCCTCCTGCAGACCAATCTGTTTTTACTTTCGCTCATTAACTATTTAACATAACATTTTGATAGCCATAACACTCTAAGGATGGCATCCACTTAGAGCAGGGGTCTCAAACTCAACTTACCTAGGGGCCGCTTGAGGTAGACTCTGGGTCAAGCTGGGCCGCATCAAGTGTTCCACAAAAAAAGTTTTTCAAGTATTCCAAAAAAAGGAGCAAAACTGATCAACTCTTCTCAGTCGTTATTATTAACAGTTCTTCAACATGAATGTTTCTTTTGAACATGAACTGTCCTTTTGAACATGATCTGTTTATTTAAATATAGCTTATAGAATTTAAATCATTTTGTAATAATGAAATAATGAATGATTTAAATTTTATTTAAAATAATAGACTAATTCAAAGCAAGGTCATAACCTGGTCAAACAGAGCAGGGAACAGAATTCTAGGTCTAATTCTAGTTGGGAAATAATCTTTTTGGGACTATTTGCAAACAATATTTGCATTAATTTGCATCAAATATATTATGCGTTCAGATATTCTTCACATTACCTTATAAATACATAAATCCGCTATCAGTATTTGAATTCCTCAGTGGTCTAGTAGAATTTTTGAAAACAGTGTTCCGGGTTCGAATCCACTCTCAAATTTTCCTTTTCCTTTCAAATCAAAGATGTACATCAATGATTGTATATTAAGAGCAGAGACATGTTTGTGTGCAATTTGTTGTGTGATTTTACCGGAAGAATAGTGTCTCTCTCTCTCTCTCTCTCTCTCTCTCTCTCTCTCTCTCTCTCTCTGGCATTAAGCGATAGATTGACTCAGCAAAAAGATACGCTTCTGAACAACACGCGAGCCACACTAACAGTAAACTTTGAAGTCAAATAGTTTGAGACCCTTTCACAAACTCTATTGAAGTCAATAGAGTTTGAGACCCATGCACTAGTTTAAGGCAATTTTTAGTCATAAGCTTTTAACTTTTATCTCACACATCCCTCTTCCATAACTAATCAGTAAATGCGACAGACCCTTTATTAGAAGAGGTTGTGTGATCCCTGACCTGTTCTGAGTCAGCTAGTGGTACACTGACTTACAATGAGAGAGCAGAATTTAAAGGAAGCAGGCCTATGGGTAATTGTCGGGCAGCTTGAAACCTGTGACGCTGTCAGATTCCTTCAGGGAAAAATGTTTGTCGATGCAGCACTCAAAAATAACTGCAAGACTGCTGGAATAATGCCTAAATTTCCCTTGGTGATAAACTGCTGCATCTGTGATGCCATTTTCACAGATATGGGCTGGAAAGAACAACTGTGAAATGAAAAAGAAATGTAGCTGTGGTGCAAAATGGTTTAATCTGACAGAACTGTGATTGTTCTAGACCATGTCTTTGTCCTGAGACCTGGTCTGGTTCATATAGTTTCTTTCCATTGTTTTATTATTTCTCATTTTTCATTATTTTTCGGGTATGGATTTTTATCAAAGCAAATATGTTTGTGATGTGTGTCTGGCCAGGTGTTCTGTGCTGCTTGTTGTAGTCTGAAAAGCAGGCTGGTGTACATGGACAGGAAAGAAGCCAGGGTTTGTGTTACCTGTCACCGTGCAATCATGAATGGTGAGTGATATGAAACTCATAGGAATAGTTATAAATTTCCCTCTAGGCTGGGAGATTTTGTACCTCAAAATTTCCCAAATTGAATCACTTAACCAGTGTTATGGTTACAAACACTTTTTGAGACTAATGTACTGTAGTTTTCATTAATACATAATCTTTATGATGATTTTTTTATTTAATTATTTTTTGAATTGAAGCCTTTGTTTTTGCACCTGTCAGAGAGTTTTTGAAATGTTTCCAAAACTTTAAGGATTATAAAGAACAGAATAACTTTGTTTCCAAGTAGCTTTATACTGAGATTATCCAGTCAACACTTGAAATTAGGTTTTTACTATGTGTATAACCAGATCCTTTGAACTCACTCATTAGCTCAAGCATGGGAGAACACAGGAGGTGGTTGCAACCAGAGCCCAAATCCCAACAACCCAGCTGAGTACTGCTCCACAATTCCTCCTCTGCAGCAAGCCCAGGCATCAGGAGCACTCAGCACACCGCCACCAACTGTCATGGTGCCAGTTGGTGTCCTTAAACAACCTGGGTCTGAAGGTAAAATCTGTAGGCTAAAACGTTGTTAATTTGTGGATTGTGGATTTTGTGGACTTTTCAGCAATGTTCAAATTGTGTCAGGGCTCTTTGGAGGTCTCCAACCCCTATACTTAGTTCTAGATCTGTTTGGTGGGAGCTTAACTTACCCTAACCCAGTGGTTCCCAAACTTGGTCCTGAAGATGTTTTGATGTCTCTCGTTTCTAACACACATTTGAGGTCTTGGAGCTAATGAGTTGAATCAAGTGTGTTTGATTAGGGAGACATCTGAAATGTGCAGTACTCCAGGACCAATATAAGGAACCACTGCTCAAACCTAATAGTGCACTAATGACTTCTGCTGTCATTTCCTAAAATTCTGTCATCATTGACTAACCCTCATGTCGTTCTAAACCTGTATGAATTTCTTTCTTTTGTGGAACTTAAAAGAAAACATTAAAAAAAGTCTCTCAACATAATGACAATAATAACAATGGAAGGCAATAATCACCAGAACTCTTTAGGGCTGTCATGATATCAGATTTTTACTACATGATTATAGTGGACAAAGAAATTCACAACATTGTTTTATTTTGTTACATTTTTTTTAATATAATGGTTATGGTCAATCCCATTACAATGTGACACCCCTAGTTACCAATTTACAATATCTTCTTTTGTGTTTCACATAAGAGTCATTCAGATTTGAAACGACATGAGCTGTTTTTCATTCAGGCATTTTTTCATTCAAAGTCCAGAGTTAGCTGTTCTTAAGCCTCACCGTGTGTGTGTACTTCCAGGTTCTCTTCCTCGAGAGCAAAGAAGGGTTTGGTTTGCTGACGGTATTCTACCCAACGGAGAAGCTACAGACTCTTCTAAAGGGCCGCCGGCAAACCCCAACCCCTCACAGCCTGTGGCAGCGTCCCAATACTCAAACAAATCATCAGGAGCCAATGCTTCTGAGGTGACAATTTACTTTATTCCATTAGAGTTTCAATTCATCGCTAATATGGAGTTTTTTTTTCAGGCATAGGCTCATTTCTGATCTTTGTGCTTATCCCGTGACAGTCATGTTTCGTTGCAGTCTTAAATTTGTGTCTTTCCCGCCTCTGTAGATGACCTGTGCCACTGGAGCCCCGACCGCTAGCCCTGTGGGCAGCTCTCTCAGTCTAATCCCAGAGGACGGACTTCCTCCCATCCTCATTTCCACAGGCATTAAAGGAGGTACGGGAGGCCACATCACAGGTGCTTGCCCATCCTCACCATTCAGCTGTCTCCACTATTGGTGTTTGTTTGTGCATGTCCGTGTGCATGCATCTGTGTTTCTGCTTACGTCTCCACCACTCATGCTAAGGGAGGGTTTTCACTGGGTTGGTTCCTCATCTGGGTTGTATGCGAGGAAAGCGGTTGTTGCTAGTTACCGTAATGATATCATATGTCTTGTCTGCAGACTATGCTGTGGAGGAAAGACCTTCTGAGATTGTGCTGATGCAGCAGCTTGAGGAAGGCGGCCCTGATCCCCTCGTGTTTGTCCTCAATGCCAACCTACTGGCCATGGTCAAACTGGTCAATTGTGAGTAAGCCATTCCTCGCTAGATGTTCTCTATGGTTTAGATTTAGTTTAATGCTAATGTAGTGAATTGTTTGGGAAATGCTCATTCATGATTGTTTCAACAGCTATGGACATGTTTGGCCCAGTAGACATTTCTTAAGCCCCTTTCACACTGCACGTCGGACCCGCAATATTCCCGAAACATTGCCCGGTCGCCTTCTGTGTGAAAGCAGCCACATCCCGGGATTGATTACCGAATTCGACCCGGTTCGGGGACCTAGTAATATTGCGGGATTCGACCCGGGACGAGCGCTGTGTGAACAAAAGCTGAAACTAATGCATGCCGCAACGTGTACGTAGTTATCGTGCGACTCCTAGAGCTTGTTTTTTCAATAATACAACCCTGCAGTGCCAGAAGAGCTAGTCGGTGTTTTAAACGCAGAGAGTGTTCGTATACAAAAGAAACAAAAATTAAACAAGCAGAAATGTGCGCAAACTGGACACAAGTCGAGACCACAGAGCTCCTTACTATCCGCGCTGAAGCTGAGATCGCTCGCCATTATACGTCACATCCGGATGTCACGTGTCAACTCGACCCGGGACCGTTAAGCGTTGTGTGGGAAAGCGCACATATTACCGTATTTCGCTGGCTGTGTGAATGGACCAAATCTAGCGGCCCGGGAACAAATGCCGGGTCTCATTATCCGTGTATTTGCCGGAATCGCAGTATGAAAGGGGCTTTATTATTGTCAGCGTTGAAACTATATTGTTTTATTTCTTACTGACCCCAAACTTTTGAATGGTTGTCTACATAAACTATTTAGACACAATACATATCTGTCATTGATTACTCACTCTCATGTCACTCTAAAACCATAAGGCCTTCGTTCATCTTTGGAACATAAATTAAGATATTTTTGATGAAATCCAAGAGGGCCTCTGTAGACGGCAGTAAAATGATCACTTTCAGAATACTATTTGTGTGCAAAAAACAAACAAAGTTAACAACTTTATTTAAAAATTTCGTTCTAGCCTGTGCCAGTCTCCTAAGAAGTTTACATTGTAAATATAGTGTGTAGGAGACTGACAAAAAGTCGTTTATTAGACTGATAAAGTGGAGACTGATAAAGTCATTATTTTTGTTTTTTTGCGCGCAAAAGTACTCTCGTCACTTCATAAAATGAAGGTTGAACCACTGGAGTTACATGGACTATTTGAACAATGTTTTTACTAGCTTTCTGGGCCTTGAAAGTGATAATTGTATTGCTTCTATGGAGGGTTCAGAGAGCTCTTAGAAAAAAGCTAATTTGCAAGATATGTAGTTGAACGTAAATGGTAGCTGTACTATTGTAGCTATTGTCATTCTTTTGTGAAATTGTAGAAAATTGCTAAGGAATTCCCATGAGCCATAACGGTCTTTTGTGCCATCTTTGTGTGAAGATGTAAATAGGAAGTGCTGGTATATGACAACAAAGGGTATGCATGCCGTGGGCCAGGCAGAGGTTGTGGTGCTTCTACAGTGCCTCCCTGATGAGAAAACCATCCCCAAGGACGTCTTCAGCCACTTCATCCAGCTGTACCGGGAGGCTCTCACAGGTAAACTGATACTCCTCCACCAGGGGGCCGTTCTGGTAAACTGATCCAGACAAAATGAGAGCGTGGCCTACATAGATAAAATTAGACCTTTCTGCCAGGAGGCCCTTAAAGGTAAAATGAGGCTGATGGCCCCAGTGGCACTGAGGATCTACTTCAGCAGAAATTGTTTTCCAGACACAATCATTGTATCCCAGTCGTACGTCAGGTCAGTGGGTTCAGCCACAAAACAGTTCCCATGCCTTCTTGCTCTAAAAGCATTCCCTGTTTGCCAAATGCAGGATGTGTGCCAGAAGTGTGGAGGCCAATTCTGATGTATTCAGTGAAAGAATGTTATCTGTCTGGCCAGATTCAGTGTCAGTCAGCTTACATAGTGGGTAATGCTGAGGAACACTCATGAGCTTTTTTTGTCCCGTTGAAATGATCTTTTATGATCTATAGTCATTAGTTCTGTTCTAAAACCTAGTGTGCTTCATAAATGTGAAGTCTTCATTGTTCTGCAAATTTTTATGGTTTTGTGGTTTCGTTTTAAAAAGCAATCCATGCAATCAGAAATTTCGTTTCCCATGCTGATTCCACATCCGGTTCAAATTGGTCACATGAATTTGCAGCGTTGAATAATAGAAATATGCTGCACTATTGACAATAGACCATTTTTGCCTGTGAAATTTCTCAGAAGTGTATCACTTATGTGACTAGACCTAACACACTACATAGGCAGCAGTTCTGTATGCCACACAAATGTTAGTACTAGATTAGCGCATGTTGCTTAACTCATGAAGCTTAAAATATTGACAGTCTATTTGTAATTAGGTGCAACTATTCTTCTATTAAATAAAACATATTCATTAATGGCATTTCATTTGTTTAGCCCAGTCTTGATAATGTTTTTTTCTCTCCCTATTTTCTTTTTCATTGCTTTCTATTGTCTGATAACTATATACAAAATATATTTTTCAATGATATTTTATCTTTGCTTTTTGGTACAATAACAACTAAATGACCATTAGACTACAACATATTCAATTTATTGTTATTAACAACATTAGGTTACACTTTATTTTACAGTGTCCTTGTTTCATGTGTTGCATGTACTTACCATAGTAATAACAATAAATGATGTATAATTACATGCTCCTAACCCTCAACCAAACCCGAATCCTACCATAACCTAATAAGTACATATAGTTAATTACCATTACTCAGTGCTTAAATATATAATTACACTGTAACAATGAAACCTCTAAAAAAATGTTACTCTTTATTTCAAGGCGCCTGTGTTACTGTGTACTTAAAAATGGAAGTATTTAGTAATATTAATAAACTATATGTACTTACTATAGGGTAGGGATGAGGGTTTGGTTTCAGGTTAATTGCTATTATGCATAATTTATAGTTATTACTATGGTAAGTACATGTAACATGTAACAAGGGCAATGTAAAATAAAGTGCATTATTATTAATTATGGTATTTACATTTCTGCAAACTTAACTTGCTTAGCGAACATTTAAAAAAAGATTTTCAGCTTTTATCTAAGTAGAAAGCTTGATCTAATCCCACACTTTTTTTGTGCAGGAAATGTGTTAAATCACCTGGGACACTCCTTCTTCACTCAGAGCTTCCTGGGCAGCAAGGAGCACGGCGGCTTCCTTTACATCAGCCCCAGCTTCCAGACCCTGCAGGACCTGCCGTTACCTAATCCGCCCTACCTCTTTGGCATCCTGGTGCAGAAGTGGGAGACCCCCTGGGCCAAGGTCTTTCCTATCCGACTCATGCTCCGCCTAGGGGCGGAATACCGATGTGAGTTTGTGGTTTGATGTTGAATTTGAGAGATGCTTAATGCTTTAGCTGTCAAACGTTGAAAGATCTTGATTGTTACTGTTGTTTTTATTGTATGTTTGACCTCTTGATATGGTGACATGTACATTTACAGAATAGTGACAATGCAGGGCCCCTTTCTGATGCCTGTAGAAGAGCTGTTTAGGAAACAACAATGTAGAAAATGTCTTTATCTGTGCTCTCTTCTCATGCAGAGAATTTTTCTGCACTAATTTGTAAGCACTGCCTCCTGTGGAGATGGAATATATTAATAATGTGTTTCCTGCTGAGCTTCTCAACTCATGAATCCTCATCCTTGACATGCAAGCATTCTCACTTAGAAGCATGCACTGTTCTAGTCTAATTTTTAACCAGGGTGTGTGAGGACTTGGTAAGCCCAGGCACAGGCACCTTTTTACATTAAATTAATTGCTGTATTACATAAAAGGTCATTTGGAGTTTGAAGGAGCTTATTGTGAGCTGCTGATTGAATAGCACAACTTGTTGTGGTAACCCTGTGTGTTCTTATTATGCACTTGTGTTGCAGTCTACCCCTGCCCACTGTTTAGCGTTCGCTTCAGAAAACCCCTTTTTGGAGAAACTGGTCATACCATCATGAACTTGCTGGCAGTAAGTATTCTTATTTCACTTCTTCTTTTGCATTTAGCACATGCCTTACTCTCAATATGAACCCATTTCAAGAAATCTGATGGCTTTTCACCTTTCCCCAATCTACAGGACTTCAGAAATTACCAGTACACGTTGCCAGTGGTGAAGGGGCTGGTGGTGGACATGGAAGTGAGGAAGACGTGCCTCAAGATACCGAGCAACCGTTACAATGAGGTGAATGAAGACTAGCACATGGAGACGCCATAGCAAAACATATTTTCGGTTGTTGTATGGCAACAATTTTCTAATAGAATGCATGGAACATTTACTTGAGATTTATGTGGAACAGCATGAGTAATAGAGCGCATAGCAGATTCGTGACAAATCTCCCATGAAACAAGGGAAGCATTGACAACAGCTCGTCTCCGAGTCCTTTTTTTTTTTTAAAGTCGTTGAAGACTTTCGGGTATTTAGCATGTGTTTGAAAAGCACTTGACAGAACAGAACTTTGATATAGCAGGGATTATTTAAAGCCTTGGCTGCCTTACTCTGCTGTCTTAAAAAGCTGTCTTTCACTCATCTAAGATGAGTAAAAACATCTAAAAACGTAATTAAGCTTTAGGATAATGCATAACTTTGGAAAGTCATGACAAGTTTTCTGTGGCTTTCTCTTTTCTCAGCTTATGAAGGCAATGAATAAGTCCAATGAGCATGTGCTGGCAATGGGCGCATGCTTCAACGAAAGGGCGGATTCCCATCTCGTCTGTGTTCAGAACGATGATGGGAACTACCAGACGCAGGCCATCAGTATTCATCACCAGCCTCGCAAAGGTGCGGCACGATTACTTGCATTTGCAAATTAAACCTTGAAGGTGCACCCAAAGTAAATTTTTCCCACCGGTCAATCGATGTGTGACAACACCGGTAATAGCGGTATTAAATCGCTATTTCTAAACCTGGGTTCATTAACCGATTATTCTTAATGAAAAACACAACAAACAAAACGGTACGATGACAAACTCCCTTAAT
Organism: Pseudorasbora parva; assembly: GCF_024679245.1. Lineage (NCBI taxonomy): Eukaryota > Metazoa > Chordata > Actinopteri > Cypriniformes > Gobionidae > Pseudorasbora > Pseudorasbora parva. The sequence goes on from NC_090180.1 coordinate 13,672,947, forward strand.
TAGGCGCTTTTACATTGTGCTTTGAAACCACATCTTCTGTGACCATCTTGTCATCTGCTCTCATGATAAATTAAATCGGACTCCTCCTGCTTGTCTGTGCTGTGACTCCCATTCGGCCCACATTGTATTGAGCAGGTCACGTTCAGTTTTCATTTGTAGTGTCTGTTCTTTAACTGAAGTAAATTTTATTACTATATTTAAAAAAATCAAAATGAAAAAAACTTCTAAATGCTGCGTTGTGCCTGAACACCGGCAACACTGACTATCACAGCAAGCCGTGTATGGGAATATAATGTATGAAAATTAGAGCTGTCAATTGACCGCTCGCAAAGACCCACCCCTATACTAGTTACTGTTGCTATATCTGACATAGTGAAAAATACATTGCAGAGCAAAGATAACACTGATAAACGCACTGACAGACAGGACAGAGCAGGTAACTTTTAATACGAGACAAAGTCTCAACCCTAAAATTGTAACTTTTTTCAAGAAATGTAAACAATACTGTTTTGTGTCTCTTTAATGTGTGGTGACAGGTTGCTTTAGCGCCTCAGTTAAAGCTGCTCGTGATCCGATCATCTCTTCCTTCTAGTTCATTTATAGTATAAAAATAAACATGAATGAACTTCAGAATGAATGTTGTTACAACCACGGAAAGACATCAGGACACACCGTTTTTCAAGTTCAAGTCCAACGACGTTAATCTATGAACTCTCTTGACTGTTTTGTTAGACTCAAATGACGGATTCGGCCGAAGGCAGATTGTGATTGGTTAGATCGCCTGTCAATCAAACTTCCGGCGAAGGGTGAATTAAAAGATGTCATCGAATTATGATATTAAAGTACTTTGAAAAAAAACCCAAAAACCTAAAGGACCCCTGAGTCCTGTTTAATTCCAAAAAAATAATGTGTAATATTGCATGAGGAAAGTAGGTTTTTGATGTATTATTTCCTTTTTCAGTGACTGGCGCCTCCTTCTTTGTGTTCAGCGGGGCTTTGAAGTCTTCATCAGGCTACTTGGCTAAGACCAGCATTGTGGAAGGTACAACAGAAGACATTTGCAGCCTCTTTTTCTAAATGTAGGACATCTGATTCCCCTGGAACAATGTCTAAACTGGACATAATCTCCCTTTTAACGTTTTTGTTAAAGTCCCAGTCAGGCTGAGTTGAACTTTTTATTACCATGTGATTCTAATTTAAAGCGCTTTCTACTTAGCAGTAAAACAGAGAGTTTTTTGGACTGTTGATAAAAAAGACTACCATGTTGGAACTAATCTTATAATTTTGGACTACTTTGAGATATCAACATAAAATTTGGCCCAGATGCAGTTGGTGTGACTGTGAACAAGTCCAAACTTGATTTTATGACCTGTCATATATACTGTCTAATAGTCGCCAGGACAATGAATACCAACTAAATAAATCAATTAATTGCATCACTTTGTCTTGGCAGTGTTATAACATAAGAACCTCCAAACATGATCAAAATGTGTCTAATTCTATCAAATGAGACTATGTACTGGATGATATCTTGTTTTTGTTCTTTTTGGATTATAAGGGGTATGTAAGGGGTGAACAGTGAAAGCCAACAGAGATTCACAGTCAGGCTGAACTGTACTTTTTATACCACCTGATTCTAATCAACCTTGTACTTATCAGTGTAAAATGTTGTGCAGATTTATGTGCTCGCTGTAGTAAAATGCTTGTGAATGAATGCTTGTGCCCCAGATGGCGTGATGGTGCAGATTACAGCTGAAACAATGGAGGCTTTACGGCAAGCCCTGAGGGAGATGAAAGATTTCAGTATTGCCTGCGGAAAAGCTGATCAGGACGAGAACCAGGAGCATGTCCATATACAGTGGGTTGATGATGACCATAACGTCAACAAGGGGTAAGCAGAAAACTAGAATGTACTCTTTTACATGACAAACACCATTCCTCAGCTGCAGGGGGGGGAAGATATATTAATGTCTATATATTTACAATTCAATGTCATTAAAGTCCCTGTTTGTGTAATGATCAGGTGTCACTATATTTGGCACCGGTTTGTGGTTTGTCCCTCCTCAGACCACTGTAGGTAAAATCTCACCATTGCTGACCCAGTTGCCATAACAATTAGGCCTTTCAAAGTCAAAGTTGTTCAAAACCCCTTTATTCCTGGCCATTTCTGCTGCATTCAACACAGTGATTATGAGAACTTGCTTACAATCTAATCTACACAGACTTTAATATGTGGCCTTGTTTGGAGATGATCAACAATATTTGCTTCCCCTGTCATAATGTTTTGGCTCATCAGTGTATGTATGCATTTATGTGTGTGTGTATAGCATTAGCTGCTTTTGTGGATCATCAAAAAAATATTAAAATATTCAATCCCAGGTTCTTGAACTGGGTAAATGTTGTAGAACTGTCATTAAAGGAACATGCTGACTTTTGGGGGCTTTAGCTTGTTCATCATATCCCCCAGAGTTAGATAAGTCCATACATGCCGTTCTCTTCTCCGTGTGTGCCATAACTCTGTCTAACGCGCACACCGCTAGTTTAGCTTAGCACAAAGACTGGAGGTAACCGGTTCCATCTAGCCTACAGGTCAATAAGTGACAAAATACCGCCAACATTTTCCTATTTCCTACATGTTGGGATGTGTATAGTTACGTTGTCGTATATCTAGACCAATATGGCTACAATATCTAGAGCGATATGGCTAGGAACTATACTCTCATTCCTGCGTAAAAACCAAGTAATTTTGCTGCTGTGCCATGGGTGCAGTGGAGCAATGATATTACGCAGCACCTGAAAATATTCTAACTTCCGTCAACATAACCAACATGACAACCTGCTTGCACAGAAAGCATGCTGGGGACTATTTTCAGGTGCTGCGTTATATCATTGCACCCATGGTACGGCAGCAAAGTTCCTTGATTATTACACAGGAATGTGAGTACAGTTCCTAGACATATCGGACATATAATTTTCTGCCGGTCTTAATGCACAATGTAACTGTACACATCACAACATGTAAATAGGCGAATGTTGGCATTATTTTGTCACTTATTGAGCAGTAGTCTAAATGGAGCCGTTTACCTCCAGTCTTTGTGCTAAGCTAAACTAGCGGTGGATGCATCAGACAGAGTTATGGCACGCACAGAGATGAAAATGATATTTATGGACTTATTTACCTTTGGGGGGATACAGTGAATAAGGTAAAGTTCCAAAAGGTCAATGTATTCCTATAACAAAAATACTTGTCATCTCACCAATGTACTTTTCTTGTTTTAAGAGTGATCAGCCCTATTGATGGGAAATCCATGGAGTCAGTCACCAGCGTTAAGATCTTCCATGGCTCAGAGTATAAAGCCAATGGAAAAGTCATCCGTTGGACAGAGGTATTTATTCATTATGTCATCATTTATCTTCATTTAACATTGTGAATTCTATTGTAAGTCTATTCTATTTCAAATATGACATTCTTCTGTAAAACGCAAGATATATTTGAAAAATATTTTTTGACCATACAATGAAAGTCAGTTCTAGTTACTCAAAATATGGACAGAAAATATTTGTGATATTTTGTCTCATGATACAACTGTACATTTTGCTGTGCTTAGGTGTTCTTCCTGCGGAGCGAGGACCAGACCAGTGGCCTGAGCGATCCTGCTGACCACAGCCGGCTCGCCGAGAACGTGGCAAGGGCTTTCTGCATGGCCCTGTGCCCTCACCTCAAACTTCTCAAAGAGGACGGCATGGCCAAACTGGGCCTGAGGGTTACATTGGACTCTGATCAGGTTACAATGATAGCTCACAAATAATTGTTGCTTTCTGGCTGTCTACATTAATCCGGATACATTTGAATCTTTTTCTCTCCGTTTTGGCCTTCTGCCCACACTGAGAACGCGTTTTTGTCCTGCGAAAATTTCTGAAGATGCTTTCCAAAGTGGATACGTTTTAAAACACTGTCATAGTGCGGACTGTAAAAGCTGAGGTATAGACCATACATGGAGTGCGATCCGGACACTGTTGGGATGTTTTGCTAATAAAACGATCGTACCAGAAAAATAGCATGCAGACTTTATTATGTCTGGTCTCTTGATATCATCTCAGAAAAACGTTTTATTATAATTTAAGCTTTTTCTGACTTTTCAGTGTGTAAAAGAGAATATTTGGACGGAGAGTGTTTTGAAACAAAAGCGCACAAATGTATCCAGATTAATGTAAATGTAGCCTCAGTCAAGGAAAGATGACTCCTCCAGACTTACTCGGGAATGTCTTACAGGTGGGCTACCTAGCAGGCAGTAACGGTCAGCCGCTGCTCCCCCAGTACCTGAGCGATCTCGACAGCGCCCTCATCCCAGTGATCCACAGTGGGGCCTGCCAGCTAAGTGAGGGGCCTATGGTGATGGAGCTCATCTTCTACATCCTAGAGATCATCTCTTAAAAGGAGGGAATCCGTCCAGCCTCAGACTCATGTCTCCCACCAGCTCGAGTCCCTCTTCGCTCTCCCTCTCTCATTTGCACTTCAAAGAGCCTGAAAGCTGTGCAGGAAAAAGTCCTCCATACCATCTATGCACCATCTCCACTGGGACGCCCTCTGCCCAGCCCCGCTGAATGTGGTGCTCTCTTTCCTTTCTCCTCACCTCTCAACTCCACTGTGGAAACCATTGGCCCTGTCGAGTCAAAAGGGGCTGCCACCCTGAATTCGATCTCTTCAGAACCGTTGTAGCAACACTAAGCTCCTCAAACACAAAAGGGCGCTCTACACACTCAGCCCTAAAGGAGACTGTCCAGATGTTGATCTTGGCCGAGAGGGGAACTGTAGGGGGAAGGTTTGATCAACGAAAGGGTTTCTGGTACACAGTGCCTGGGCCTCAATAAGAAACGAAGAAATGAGCTTCGGTTTCACCTCTAAGCTTTATGAATCACCAGATGCTTTATTTCATGTATATGGACCTTGTAAAACTGCTCCAAAGCTAAAACAATGTAGCTTCCTCAGATGGACTGCTTGGCATGGTAGCGGAAAGATTGTGGAACAGTATTAGGAATGTTCAAGTTACTGTAACAGATGTCAAGAACGGACCTCTGTCACAGACTATTATTATTATTATCATAAGACAATACGATCAACAATAATTTCAAGCGGCCTTCAGGAATTCAACTACAACTACCAAGTTCCACATAATGGTAGGTTCTGACATGACTGAAGGTCTCAGTCCAATAAAGCTTTTATTTTGGATTGGTTTGGACTGTGAAGGAGGATGATTTGTTACCGTTTTTTCTGGGCCGCTGCATTTTAGCATCCCGTCCCATCTATTCTCACCCTTTTTTTAGTGGCCCATGTTCATATAATGTTCCGCCAATGTTTTTAACATGTTATCATATAAAGGATTGTTTAAGAAATAGCAATGCAGCGCACGGGATATTAAGCCATCGTTAGGAAATGGAAGGAGAGAATAAAGAAGAATTAAATTACTGATAGTATTATTTAAAGATGAATGCTATATTCATTGATGAGGAAAGTTTGGATTTTGGTATGTGGTTTGGAAGCTGTTAGTTGGGTTGAGGTCATTAACTCTGTTAGTTTCTCAGTGTTAAGGTATGGTCACATTAGAGATTTTGCGAGCAAATATGGTCTATTTTTAAAATTGTAGTGTATATGTACATATGAAGCACAGCTCGCGCAGAAGTCACTTTCAAACCAAGCAACCGTGTGACCATCTGGAGTCTAACGTCTGGAGAAAATCAAAATTCTGAAGGTGTGGATTCCTATAGAAATGACTGGATTGTCTTTGAGAAATTGACTACGCTTTTAAATCATGTTTTATGTCTTTCTATAGAGATGCCAAAACAATTTGCGCTCCTAAACGTTTGGTGTTGGAAGAGAAAGTTTCAAAGTGTATGCATTCTCTTGCAAAACTCTTTGTTCCCCCTTGAAACATTGTTTTTGCCCGTTTCTATACTATAAACTATATTTCAATGCTTTTGTGATGCGAGTGAATGCAAAGTTAAATATTTCGCGAGAGTTTAAGCACTTTGCGCACGAAGAATGCAGTTTCTTGGGGAACGCAGTACTTTTGCGAGAGAACGCAAGAAGCATCGAAAGACATTTCCCTCCCATCACCATGCTCCATCGGATATCATTTCCTGAGCTGCCGTTAATTACAACGTTGGTGTTTTTCCGTGATTCACGGACAAATGGTTCTTGAAAACGAGTTTTTGAAATGTGTTAAACTGCGTTTAAACGTATTTGAGAGTAAGAGGATTCAGTCAGTGAATCATTCAGAGCTGTTGCAGAGTTAACAAATGTTACTAAACTGCAAATCTAATCTCAATTATGATCTCGAAGCGCTTTTAAACAACCATCTTTATCGAGCGGTTTCAGTTTAAGTCATGTTTGTTAGTCTGGAGTCCTGCTTCAGATAAGCAGGAGATTCTCTTATTCGGCTTGTTGTATTTTTGACTGATATAATGTGGTATCAGAACCCTTGAGAACATTTACTTCACGAGTAGGACATTATGTGAATGAACTTTTTGTATTGATTTTTCACTCACATGGAGAAAATTGGCCAGCTAATTCTATGGAACTCTTCCAAAATGGAAAACTATCAGAAAGAAGGAATGTGGGATATCACTGTGGATCACATTTTAAGAGAAAGGGCATTTGCCTTAATTTCATAAAACGTTACATCCATCAAAGACATTCCAAAGGTCAGCTAGATTGTCAATCATATCTAAACTGATAGAAAGACATTGTGACCTCAGAGTGTTTTAACAAGCCCTCTTTAGCTAGCTCGTCATTATTAAAATGGCTTCACTGAAGTAGTATCTTGACATGACAATCAAACTATAGTTAATCTTCTAGTCAAAGTAAAGGTGGGATGGGTTTTGCATACTGACTTTCAGATATGGTTGGTTTCATCAGATGGCCCACGCATGAATGAGGACAGCAGCGGATATGAAGATCCACACACAGCAAGTGAACCTCGCAGCCCTTTATTAGCAGGCCATCAGTTGAGACAGAAAGCATGTGTTTCTGGCTTTTGGTGAAGAGCCCCGACAGCTTTGGAAGCAGACTGTTCATGAAAAATAAATGGCATTACACAAAGGCTGTATTGTCTTCCCATGAACACGGTTCAAAACAGCCTTTTGTTACTCCCTGCATCCACCTTTTGCCATTGTTTTTCTAGATTGTTTTGTGCATTATTGTATATCTTGACATTTTTATATATTTTGTTAAACATAGCCTTTTTTTCCCCGTTTTTTGTTTTGTTTTTTGCCGGCCCTAAGTGTAACAGCATGCATGCTGAAACATTCTGTTGGTTTGAGCTGTGATTAATCACTGTTAAAACCTGACATGGGGGAATGGAAATAAATTTGCAATGTATGAAAAGCCAAAAAAGAAAAGGAAAAATAAAATACCTTTCTTTATTGTACACTACAAATGTCAATAAAAACAGACTTTATCAAACCTGTGGAATATACAAAAACATCATCGTTGCACATAAAACTGAAAACAAATTTTTATATTAAGCTTCCATTCAAAGTCAAATAAAATTATCCATTTCAATCGAGAAAAATCAGGAACTACAGATCTTCGTTTCTCTCATTTAATAAAACATTAACAGATACACAAACTTGGTGTGAAGTGAAAATATATTATATGGCAGATTTCTGCATGGTATGTGTAACATGATTAGACAATTTTGTTTAGGTAAACCTTGCGATGAATTAAAGAACTGTTTGAAGAATCAACACTGACAAATCAAAACCAGGACAAAGCTCAATCTGAGACTGGAAAATGTGCTAAACCGCACAATTCACATGAGATGGGAACATCTACCTGAAATGAATGGACAGAGTAAGCTATAGAGCACACATTGTCCACACTTAAAAGCCGAATGTCAGTCGAATCTTGGCAAATTGTAATCCAACACACCACAAAATATAAATGGGGCAAAATGAGGTATTTTTGAACTTACAAAGTAAATGTGACAAAGCTAAGCCTTTTCTCAGGTCTTCGCTGTGGCAAGTGAAATCAAAAGGTATCGTGTCTCAATATAATAACTTAAAGGGATAGTTCTTCCAAAACAATGACAATTCTGTCACCATTTACTCACCTTCAAGTTATTTCAAACCTGGATTTCTTCTGCTGATCACAAAAGAAGATATTTTGAAGAATGTCGGTCACCAAACAGCTAATGGAGTTGTATGGAAGTCAGTGGGGCCCATAAACTGTTAGGTTACCGACATTCTTCAAAATATCTTCTTTTGTGTTTCCCAGAAGAATGAAAAATGTATACAGGTTTGAAACAACTTGAGGGTGAGTAAATGACCAAATTTTTCATTTTTGTGTCAACTGTCCCTTTAAGTGTGCACTAGCCCACAATGTAAACATTGGCTAAACGTGGTTAAAGTGCCAACTAGGAGCGACCCTAGAACAGAACAAGACCTTCAAGTGCAAAAATAGCAGTAACTAATAGATTTTTCTCATAAATTATGTAAGGGACTTTTAATATATTTACAAAACAATGCAGAATCACTCTGAAATCTACCTTTGCTAACTTACGGTATACGTCAACTAAACTAGAATATTACTCAAATATACCAGTTCAAATCTAAGGGATTGTCAGCAAAGTGCTAAAAAAAACACTTGTTTAAAAGAGTAGTTCACTTTAAAATGAAAATTATTTCCTAACCCTCAAGACATCCTAGGTGTATATGACTTTCTGATATATTAATACATATCCTGACGCTTTCCACGCTTTATAATGGCGGTGATCAGGGTCCATTGAGTTTGAAGCTCAAAAAAGTGCATCTATCCATCCTAAACATACTCCACACGGCTCTGGATGGTTAATAAAGGCCTTCTGAAGCGAATCGATGCTGTTTTGTAAGAAATAATATCCATATTTAAAACTTTATAAAGTAAAATATCTAGAGTAGCTACCACCAGACCAGTCCGTATTCAACTTACGAAGAAAGTGTAACGCTTCTCGCAGTTCAAAATGCTTGCACTACGTCTGACTTCATACGACGCGTCAGTTACGTTTTTTCCTTAAGTTGAATAAGGAAGGTGATCTGGTGAGAGCTAGATATTTTAAATATGGATATTTTTTCTTACAAAACCCCATTGATTCGCTTCAGAAGGCCTTTATTAACCCCCGGGGCCGTGTGGAGTATGTTTATGATGGATGGATGCGCTTTTTTGAGCTTCAAACTCAATGGACCCTGATCACCGCCATTATAAAGCCTGGAAAGTGTCAGGATATTTAACAATATAACTCTAACTGTGTTCATCAGAAAGAATAAAAACGTATGCTACTAGGATGGCTTGAGGGTGAGCAAATCATGGGGTCATTTTCATTTTTACGTGAACTAATCCTTTAAGCTTAAATTTACTGAAACCATTTCCAAACATGGTACCACTCGATCATTTATCTATTGAAGCAGACATTAAAAAATAGACTATTCAGAGCAGTTGATGAATAATTCACATCTGGTTCAACTAGTAAAAGCTGGTTTATGGCTTTAATGGTATTTATAAGGAATATAATATTTAACAGCCGTTCTTTAGTCTATCTGTATAAACAATGGCGTGTATTCACATAGGATGTAAACAAGTTTTGAAATGTTTGGGGTTCCAACGCAAACCTTTTTGCATAGCTGATCGCGTATAACTCATTTGCATAGCAGTCATACATTAGTACTGGAGATATGACAGGAATAGGTTCTAGTTTAAGGGAGAACAGATGAAGTCATTCATCTTTACTGCACCAGCAGTGATTACTTTGGCATTAGTGCATAAGTGCATCCCAGAGCAGTGAGGAAAAAAAATAAAATAAGAAAAGGTTCATTTGGCTTTAGCTCCAATGGATTAATGTAACAGTTGGGGTGAGCGTTATAAAATTAGGAGGCAATCTATCTCAAAAGGCATATCAATCTCATGCAAGTCTGTGCACATTTTCCTGCTCTTTTTATAAATACCTACTGTATTTTTAATAACCACCCCAACTGTTACATCCTGGTCTAACCTTTTACCCTGATAAAAACAAAGCTTACGGCCTCTGTTAGTGACCATGCCCGTCTGTGAACGGAGCACAAAAGAGCGAGTCCTCCGCCATCTCCGCCACTTGGTTTGTACCCAAGGCTAGCAGCACCGTTGAGCTTTCTGCGTCCATACCTTCACCCGCTCTGATAAAACCGCTCAGGACCTGAAAGACAAATCCACTGTGAGGTGAAGTCAAGAATGCGATAATGTATCTGTCATTAGAAATAGGGCAAATTTTCTTACTTTGTGAAGATGAAATCACAGTCAGTTACAGCAGTACCTAACACAGAACACAGACGACAGTCACAACCAAATAACTCGGGAATAGGACTGTCAGAATCATGAAGTATTTACCGTAGCTATGTTTCCATCAAAAGCTGTAAATATAACATGCTCAAAATTGCAATAACGCATGATAAAACATTTGCAAATAGCACCGTTTCCATCCCATGTGCTCAAGAAAACAAAACAGAAATGTGAAATTGTGGTAATTAGGAAAGCCACAGTGGCTGTTTTTCAGAACATCATGACTTGAGCCTTAAAGCGTGCAGACGAAACGCAATAAAACCTGGCATGTTACCTTGCGTTCGGAGGCGGATTCCTGGTGTTCGGGAATGTAATCGTGTGAGACACATCTGTGAGCTATTTATGCCTAACCGTTCTGATGGCATTTCAGAATGACTACACCAACATTTGACATGCTGTTCAATGAAACTAGTCCACTAGTCCAGCTATCCAATCGCATCCTCTGTTCAGCGCAGGCACGTAAGTTTTTGTTGTGTGTCAAGGATTTTATTTGTAGCTTATGCTCATGTCTTCTTATCAGCTAACAAAATAATTATCCGCCTCAATAGAGCGCATATTTTTAGAATTTATGTATACTAGTTTTTTATACAATATCCCACAATTTGCATAAAAATAGAAGGATGGCGACAACGTGTTTACACTGAACCTGGAATAATACAAAAGTAAAATACAATAAAGTATTATTGTAAAATGACAATAATAAAACTTGATTTAAAGCATAAACATAATTATTTTTATATTATTTTATATATTTATATTACCATATAAATAAATTAAGCCGGTCATGTCTTCTTCTGTCATTAACTGTGTATGATGCACCTAGAATGACCTCAAATATATCTTAATGTAAAAAAAAAAAAAAAAAAAAAAGCCAAGTGTGACACTACTCACTGAACTCGTTCTCATTTTTAATCTTTAACTCTTTAACTCGTTTTTAAACATAAGTTGCCTGGCAGCGGCTGCATTTTTGATCATTTTCACACAAGTTTAATGGCCCTCACAATATTTTATTGTATAAACATCAGAATATGCAACCTATCAAAAGAAAGAACAGACCCTTTACTTTAAAAAAAACTAAAAGTATGATAGCTTTATGCATATATATTTTTTTTAAACATCACTTGAATATGGGCAAGTTTAATACAAATAAAAATAAAAGTTGAGCAAAAAGCTGAGCAAATCATGTTTTTGTCAAATTCTCTGTCTGGATCACATTCAAAATGATCATCAAAACATAGATGAAATAAATCACGTCCATCAACACCCCTAATGCTTGCATAGGTTGACATTTCCATTTAGTAACATTTGGCAGTTTTGATTTATACGCTGTTTAATGTTGGTCATTGCAGTATCCATCTGCTTACATATGATGTCAAATGTTTCTGCATCCTCTTGGCTTTTCTTTTGAACAGGAGATTCATTACTTTTTCAGAAGATGCGTAATAGCGCTCCCTACTGTATACAAGTGAAAACAAGAAAGCCGGAAATTTCCGTCAATGGCTTGCAAATGACAGAAATTTCCATCAATGGCAGAGAAAGAGTTAATAGCAAAACAACCTGAAGAAATGAGTCTGAGCGGATTGGACTAACCTGTGGCTCCTCTAACACCACCCATCGTTCTGTGACAGTCTGGAGGTCCTGCCCACCCAGTGGCTCTCTGAGACGCACTTTCACCTCCAGACGACCGCCTGTGGCCTTTCGCCCATCCATAAGCTGCATACAGAAATGAGGCCAATGCCATCATCATACATTTCCTTCACAAATGTAAACATGGTGATGTTAGGTTCATGGGTGTGAATGCACCATTTTAGCTCAAGTTCATCTGTTAAACACACACATATGTTTGCTTTCACAGCTGATGTTTGCACTCTCGTCTCCAGCTCCCACGCACATACTATTCAAAAACAGCCCCACTCACCTCCACTATCTCTCTCACTTCACTTTCAGCTTCCAGTTTCTCTAATTTGAGGTGGGCTGTTCCTACTGGCTTGTCGCTCCTCAGGAAGCCACTGTCACAAGACAAAGGAGTCAGTGTGAAGCTCAGATCCACCTACTCACACTGACCCAGCATGCACCACAGCAGTCACAGAGTTCAATCAGGGCAGCACTGGTCAGATGTTTATCTTGACCTTTGGGTCTCTCTAATAATAACAAAACTTTAACAAACCAAGTACTATAATTCTAGTACATATTCTAAAATTAGGAATATATGGAGATGATGAAAAACACTCACCCTTTGTGCAGCACTTCCAGCTTCAGGCCTTTAGACTGTACAACTCTCCTGAATCCACGGTGGTTACGGTTGATGTTAAGTTTAAAGCTCTGGTTATACTCTGCCATAATTCAACATAAAATATTAATTACATGGCTTTCTATAATTCTTCATTTTGGTGTCCTGCAGTCAAATATTTTTGTATAATAATCACTAAACTGTATATTTTTCCCAACCAACCGATTTCCATCACACTTGTGTTAGTTCCATGTGTCTCCTACCACTTATAAAATATTTTTTTATATATATATTTATTTATTAGTCTGTTAAGTATCTATGTATAAAGCAGCATAACAGTCAGATTGTCATTGCTCCTTAATAATCACAAATGAATAGCCAAACATTTTTACCTGGGTTGTTGGTATTTTTGATGACTGATGTTTTATGTTTCTGAGGCTGATCCTAACGTTAACAGAGACAGTCATAGTTAGAATCAAATGGATAACTGGGTAAAATGAAGCCTATACAACTCAAGAGCTAGTACTCACTGTACTGGGGTATGGGAAATCAAACTTAACATAGGCATCCAGGTAATTTGTTGCAACACCTTTCAAAAGAAGCACAGAGGGGAAGACGTGAGTATGAGGTTATTATACGAGGCATTATTTTGTATACATTTTATTGAAGTTCTCATACAAAAAAAAGTTTGGATAAAAGTGACTGCAAAGCGCATACATATAAATTAGTGTTTTTTTTGGTTTAAAATTACATTTGTTTAAAGGGATACTTCACCGCCTTTTCGTATTAAACTACCGGTATGTTATTCCCTAAATTAAGACGAGTTGATACATACCTCTCTCGTCTCAGTGCGTGCACTTAAGCGCTCTGACGCACGGTGACATTCTGATAGCATTTAGCTTAGCCCACTAAGATCCCCCCCTCACATCTCCTCCTCCCTCGCTCATTTCTGTCAATATAGGGGAGGGGGAGATGTGAGGGAGGATGTTTCAGGTGGGACTTTTTACTGCGCCGAGTCGAAGTACTCTCAGAAATGCTATTCCACCTTACATTTTAGTTCTCCTTTTTAATCCCCTTAGAAAAGCGACGTATTTTATTTCATGTCACCATACTTGATTGTTCAACTATTCGTGTAACTGTATTTAAATAGGGAAAACGTGGATCTCTGTTTGGTACCATAGTGAATGAATGAATGAATGAATGAGGCATTTATATAGCGCTTTCAAATGTACTACTGTACACCCAAAGCGCTTCACACTCATGTCAGGGGTCTCTCCTAAACCACCACCAGTGGATGAACTGGGCTTAGTGGGCTAAGCTAAATGCTATCAGATCGTCACCACACGTCAGAGAGATTAAGAGCACGCACTGAGACGAGAGAGGTATGTATCAACTCGTTTTAGTTAAGAGAATAACATAGTTTAATATGAAAAAGCAGTGAAGTATCCCATTAATCCAAGACCAGATGTTAGAAGCTTACCAGAGGGAGCAGGAAGGTTCATCCCTCTAACAATGACCACAACCATATCTGTGCTACTGAGGTCTGGAAAGATCCTAGAAGAAAAGAAGTCAAGTCAAGAAAAAAAAAAATTCATACATTTCCCCTGATGGTGGCGTTGAACAGTAGTGAGGATGGTGCTTCCTGTAGAAGATCCACAGATCAGGAAACAGTATTGGTGTTCTTTTTTTATTAAAGTGAGATCTGCAAAAAGAGTGTCAGACCTGACAGTGCGATATGTTCTCTCCTCAAAGTGATGTTTAGGAGGCTGAAGCCCCCTGTTTTGTGCCAGTTTAAGAATCTCCAGGCTCTTTTTACATTGGTCAGCCATCTTCTCAAATCTAAAAGACGGAAAAAGGGAATAAATGAAGTGCCTATTGAAATCGAAATTTGATTCACTAAAATGGGGCATTGATGCGATACATACTTGGTTGTTTCTGCAACATTCCCCATGTGTGTGAACTGCTTGGAGTACGTCACGCATTTCTAAAGAAGAAAGGAAACATGTCCTACTCATATTTTCTACATCCTCTTAAGTTTCTGTCCCAAAACCTAGTGATCTACTCAGAAAGCATTTTAAGGGAATCACAGTTGTGCTCCCAATTGAAACGCTATCCCAGAAAGCAGTAACAAGCTACGGTCAAGCTAAATGAGCTGTTACAAGCTAAGCTAAATTAAAAGATGACAGACAAAGCAAGACATTGATTATAAACATACTTATTTATACTGAATAAAAATTATTAAAAAAAACATTTCACCCAATATATATTTTTATGCTGATTTGAGTATCATGGTTAGCTTAGAACATGCTAACATCAAACTCTACTAAAACAGAGTACCATGTGCTTCTTGTGAGCTTCTTGTGATCATAATTTGTGCAAAATTGACTATAAATATACTAAAAAGTGAACATATATTGACTAATTTTAGCTGCCTATTTAGGCAGTAAAAGATAGAATATATCAAGACAGCTCAGTAGGCTTTGGCACAGATCCATTCTCTCTGTTACTTCACCACTTTCCTGTTACCTCGTGTTGATCTTTAAGCAGTTTGGTGAGTTGAGTGTAGACCTCCTCAGCCTTCTCGGAGATCTGAACATCACTGTGATGGACTAGAATAAAGTCCTCGTCCTCATCTCCAGGCGGTGAAGGCACCTGAAGCATAGACTGAGTTATAACTCATTACTGTATTATGGATCTGTTAGTGCCCCATTATGCTTTTTCCTTTTCATTTGGTGTGTAATATAGCTGTTTGTGAATGTAAAAGGTCTGCAGTGGTTACGGTCTCCCAAAAGACACAGCTGATTCTCAACAAATTGTTAGTAAATCCAGTCTCAATTCCTGCACAATTGGTTATGTAACACATTAGCACAATGGTTTTCATTGGCTTCCTGCAACGTCTACTTTCTGTAGTTGTAGCTTGAGGCCTGGAAGAGTTTGAATGTGTTGTTGACATGTCGAAAAGACACAAAAGCAAATACACTTCCAAAGGATGAGGACACAGTAAAACTGAAGCCATTGTTACTGTTCACTGTGTGCTGAGGAAGATCCGGAGCTGAAATTAAGATATGGTAATAGCTGTTTGGTGTCTGACAAGCGCTGTAAGCAGTAAACCAATCACAACTGACTTGGTCATCGGACTAGAGTAGACTCTCGGAAAGAAGGGATTTAGGAAAACTCTTGATTCTTTATCAAACCGTTTCAGACACTGTGAGAAAAGAGATGATGCTGCAATATATATTATGAGAAAAAAAAGTGTTGTTTTGGCCCTGGATGCATGTAAACATATTGTAGGAGTACTTTAAAACTGCATGCTAAGGGCACTTTAAAGAATTTGTTAAAAAAAACAGGGACACTGTGTGTTTACCTTGCTTCCGTCCACAGTCTTGCCGCTGCGGGCAGCTTCTATCATGGGGTCCAAACTTTTTGCTGTGCGCAAGAGGGTCTTGGCCTGGTCTAGGTCCTTTTTCTGCTTTGCCTGCAGTGCTGCTTTCATGTACTGCTTTCTGAGGCCCTCCAGAAACTCCAGCTGTTGCTGAGCTGGGGAGACAACAACCAGATTTAAACCCATTTGTAGTGCATATTATATATATTATATTATATTACACATATACATATATTATATTATATTACACACATACAGGTCTAAAATTGTCATCGTAGGTGCATGTCCACTATAAGAGACATAATCTAAAAAACAATTATCCCGAAATCACAATGTATGATTTTTTTTAACCATTTATTTGTATGATACAGTAATTTATACAAGTCATAGTTTTTTCGATGCTTCAAAAGAGTAACTAACCAACTGATGTGACATATGGACAACTTTGATCATGTTTTCATTAACTTTCTGGACGTGGACAGCAAAGTGTGCATACACTTACATTCAAAGGACAGAAAACCCTCGGACTAAATCTAAAATATCTTAAACTGTGTTCCGAGGATGCACAGAGGTCTTACGGGTGTGGAACAACATTGGGGTGAATCATTAATGAAAGTAATTTCATTTTTGGGTGAACTAACCCCTTCAAAATGTTATGAGAAAACGTTTTATGAATGTTTATCCACCACATTACCTTTTATTTAAACCTAAATAAGAAAGCCATTGTCAATTCGTCTGTAAGTTGGCAGGAAGTTTTGATCGCTTTAATAATAGTTGGTTCTGTGTGCAGTGTGTAAAGGTAAATAAAAATAGTTTTACCCTCCTGCTGACTAGTGTCGTGGCCCTCCCAACCCATTCACACATCAAATCAGTTGACCATAGAAAGATTCGACAATTCTAATTCGAATGTGTTAATAATAATTAATAACATTTATATAGCGTTTTTTCTAGGCACTCAAAACGCTTTACATATATAGAAGGGGGAATCTCCTCAACCACCACCAGTGTGCAGCATCCACCTGGATGATGCAACGGCAGCCATATTGCGCCAGAATGCCCACCACACGCCAGCTGATTGGTGGAGAGGAGTGATTAAGCCAATCATTATATCATTATAATCATTAATCCTTAGTCAGGGACATCCCTACTCTGAATCGAAATAGAATCAAATTGTGAGGCAAGTGAAGATAAACACCTCTACCTGTTTGACCGATTTATGTGAGAAGTGCACACAAATCCCTATTACGAACACAATAACATTGCAATTAACAGACCATCTTAAATCACAACTCTACCAGTGTCAGGCAGACTTCCTCTTTTGGATGTTCTTTCTGGGGAAGGTGAAGGAGTCTTCTTGGGCTCCTGCACTGTGGGCTGTACTGCAAGAGTGGGCTTCTTTTGGTCTACTACTTTTGGAGCCTAGAAATCAAATAACAATAGACTTCTTTAATGAAAGGAACTTATAAAAATGTAAGAAATGCTACAGAATTTAAGAAATACCTTCTCCTCGTCATCTTCCTCTTCACTATTATCAGCTTCAGCTTCATTAGACGTCAGCTTATTGGCAGTTTCCAGGACAGCAGCCAATCCCTGGTCTGGAGAAGCGGCCTTCTGGCCTGGGATTGGAGGAAAGCCTGTAGGGAACAGTTTAATTTAATATATTTCCTTGTTTTCTCAAAGCATGCATATCGTTTAAGAAAAAATTAATTGGGGGAAATTTG
This sequence comes from Pseudorasbora parva, assembly GCF_024679245.1. NCBI lineage: Eukaryota > Metazoa > Chordata > Actinopteri > Cypriniformes > Gobionidae > Pseudorasbora > Pseudorasbora parva. Next base: position 13,690,628 of record NC_090180.1, read on the forward strand.
AAGTCGGTAAAACAAATTCTTTTATTTTGCAAGGATACATTAAATTGATCAAAAGTGACAGTAAAGACATTTATAATGCTACAAATAATTTTCACTTCAATTAAATGCTTCATATTCTCCCAAAATTCCTGAATTAGTTTTTTTTTTAAATCCTGGTTTCTACAAAAATATTAAGCAACAATGTTTTATACATTAATAATAATAAATGTTTCTTGACGAGCAAATCATCATATTAGAATGATTTCTCAAGAATCACGTGACAAGAATGAATGGAGTAAATCACATTTTATAATGTATTCAAATAGAAAAAAAAAAAAAAGAGTTATTTTAAAATGAAAAACATTGAACATTACTTCTGACCTTAATCTTTTGAACGGTAGTGTGTATATACAGAAGAAAATGATCAAAAATGTCTAAGATATCTATTTCTCTACAAAAGAACTGACCTGGAGGGGCGGGAAGTTCGTCATAATTGACAGGTCGACCTGCTTTATGGGCACGTATGGCAGCCTGGTATTGCTGTGGGCCACAGAAACAAGACCATAATCTGAAATCAACAAGTCTGCGCAAACAGTACAATGTGGTGTGGTATGTTAACATAAACTTGAATGGATTTCCAAAATCAGGTTAAAGTCAAGGAAACAATGCAAGAGAAACTGAAAGTTTGAGGACATTCAGTGGTGACTATGTGCCATTATTTGAGGTTTAGGTGACATTTTGACAGATTTACTAACTTTAGCAATGCGGTCATGCATGCGGGCTTTGCGCTCGTCCCCGCTGGCCTTAGCTTGTGTGAAGGCCTCTTTGTATTTGGCCATCCTCTGTTCCAGAGCTTCAAGAACAGTCTTGGGCTGAGCCGGGCCAGGAACGCTGTCTGCTGGTATTACAAAAACTCAAAATGAAGGAGAGGAGAGAGCAAATACAGTAATTGAGGTTTGACCATAAAAAGAATACAGACAGTCCTGCATTTCAGTTCTTAATACGGTTAAGGTCACACACATTTCAGTTATTTATTAAATGCATTCTATAACAGAACTCGCACCTGTAAATTCACAATCACAGAACCAGACTAGTTGTCCGTTACATCATGCAGTATGAGAGAGCCGCTGCACAAACATGTGTCTACCATGTGTTATGAGTTTTCATGTGGGGTTTTGGTTACTAACAGCAACAGCGATATGAGGGTTTTATATCCAGTCATAGAAGCTTTTGTCAGTGTTGTGTTTTATGTGTTACTCAAATGCTCTGCTCTCCACCCAGATAGAAATGCTGATGTCGGTTAATAAAGACTTTACGAATGAACTCGCAGCTCGAATGGACATTTGACAAGTGACAAGACTTTTCAGTTTTACATCGCCATCTTTGATATTACTTTGGTCACTGATGTCATGGTTGCCGGTAAGAGAATTCCGGCTTGACTCCTTTTGCACGATCATACAAACAGTATTCAGGATTCTACTGTAAAGCCCAGGGCTCACCCAGCCAACATCAAAGAACTAGCGGCGACGAAAGCTGACTGAACCTCTCGTCGACTGTGTCTCGGCCAAAAAGCAGCGCTTGCCTTAAACACACCAAAAGGACTAAAGACGACTGTCAATTTTGCATTCTGCACCTGCATCTACGTAAATATTTGTTTATATTAAGTGTCAAAATCAAATGTTTTCATTCAAAAAGGGAAACTGAATCTAGGGGTGCAGATATACAAACCATACACAAAGCAACGCTTGCTTACATTTTGAATATCAATCACACTGATCCCTTTCTTCATTCCAGTTAGTTCATGTTGTTTTGAAAAGATTTGTGCATTCAAATGCTCAGGTAAGATGTAAAATTATGACACCATTCTGTCTGTACTATCGTGACTTTCATCACTTTTGCTTTTATTCTCGTGCAGACTCATTTGCTAAGCTGAAAAGCCAGAGCTCAGAGAATCAGAGTTCTCTCTCACCGACGCCCCCACACTGAATCACCCCCAAAAAACCTGACGGCATCTGACTAGAGACAACAGTGTGGAACACACCAAAAAAACTAAGACGACCAACTCTCAAAAACATCCCGACATTAAGTTAGTGTGAACGGGACATTACCAGACTCACACCTGTAAGTAAATGCGGTTGTCATTCCGAAATAATGACAGTGTGACCTTGACATGAGAGGTGGTGTACTAACCAGAAGCTGAAGGTGAGACTTTAGAAGATGTCTGGGGTGTGGCTTGATTGGATGCTGTGGAAAAGAATGAAGCCTTTAATGCTACAAGCCTTGGAAATGTAACAAATATGTAACACATCGTGGCTCATATAGTATCTATCACTTAATTGATAAAAATTCAGCCCTAACCTTGAGACAAAGGGGGCGGAAGGGAACTCACATCCACCGGCTGGCCTTTCTCCAAAGCCTCAATTGCTGCATCGAATCCCTGAGCCAAACAAGAAAACAGCATAGTGCTTGTCTTTGTCTACTTCCTACAAGTCTTGAATACCCCAAATAACTAAGCACATTTTTGTTACAAGTGAGTTATTAGAAATCATGGTTTACGTGACCAAGATGCTTGTTTAAGAGGAATATCCAAACTTGCATGATAACATAGCTGAAAAATGCAAAACTAACTGAAACGGTGCTTGACAACAGTAATGTCTTTGAGATGCAGTCTTTGGAAAGTTCTGTCAAAATTTCCATGTTAGAGCAGAAGGCAAAAAATATATATATATATACAGGGTGTGAAATAAAGAACATCACCTCATTTGTTACAGGTGATGGGAAAACATGAAACCAAAATAATTTACATGACAAAGAAAAACAACTACATAAATAAAACTAAATAAGTAATTCCAACACTGTACAATTAACAAAAATACAAGAACACACCAAGAACAATTCCTGAGAGGGGAGACTGACTTTTGACATGAATGCCATTCATTGAAATGAACAGAACAGAGCTAGCAAAACATAGCTATATATATGATTAGAAACCACATCTTACCTTACTGGCCTTTATGTGCATTTTGGCTTGGTCAATCTCTCCTGCTTGTTTGGCCTTGAGAGCTGCCATCCTGTACTCCTTCTGTCGCTCCAGCAGAACGTCTTTAGCGGGCTGTCCGACTGTAGAGGCTGCTTTAGGAGCAGAGGAAACCACAATGCACCCTTTACAAGAACAGCTATGCAGAATGTCAAAATTTAATTTAAAATAGTAGCAAATCAGGAACAACTTAAAGGGGAAGGCCTGTATTTTCATAGTTTGCTTTCCACATCCAGCCTTGACGACCCAATGAACAAAAAGAATGGCCCTTTTTCAGTTTTTTTCTCTTCATTTTGCATTTGTACATATTGAACTATGACTACTACCATTAATGAAAAGGAGAAAAGGACAAATGATTCAAATCAAATGATATGATCAATATAAACATTTTTTTAGGGATGTTGGACAACAAGGAATAATTTATTAACCAGAAGAGCCAAATATAAGCTCCACTAATAAATCCACATATGCTGCCAAATATCAAACAAACACAATGATTTATTTCTCATCGACCCGCGATTGATTGGACTATTATTGTTATATTACACATTGCCCGCAAAATCGGACAATCGGGCGTTCGGCGTGTGCGAGAGAGAGAATAGCAGAACTGTTCTATAAGTCTTATATAGTGTCAATGCTATCCTTTTCCATAAGTTGATGGTTTGATAATGTTAAATTAAAATATAAAAATGCATTAAACAGAATAGTCTTTACCCTGGTCTTCAGTGTCACATGATCATTCTAATTATGCGGATTTTGTGCTCAAGAGACCTTTTTTTTTCAGGAGAAAAACAGCATTTATTTAAAATGGAAATCTTTTGTGACATTATAATTGTATTTACTGTTGCTTTTGATAAATTTAATGTGTCCTTTCTTAAGTATTAATTCTTAATCACCCCGAACATCTTAATGATCCCAAACTTTTGAACGGTTATGTACGTTCTTCTTTTGCATCAAGACAAAAGCACTTGACTGACCTAAGTGCAATTCAGTGTCATGTCCTGCGTGTTCCCCTTCTGGAGACGACAGGGAAGCGGGAGACGTTACACCGGATGACTCGTCTCTAGTGTTTAATGCCGAATCCATGACAATAGGGGCGGCTTCCATGGAGACGGGAGAAATCTCGACAGCACTGTCACTCTCCCCTTGCTGATCAGGGGACACTGCAAGGACAGGGGGATGGCTAGGACCACCAGATGCTCCACATGCAACTGGAGGGGGAATCTCAGTTTCGTCTATCTTCCCCCCTTTTCGCACTGATGACAGCATAGTCTGTAGTGTCTAAATAAGAATATCAATTGTCATAACATCATTAAAAAGAATTGAATTAAAAAATAATAATAATACATGTTTTGTTTTTTTAACAGCGACACTATATCTGCTCACCTTGAGGGCTCTCTCATATCTCCGTGCTTTAGAAGTTTCCCCTGCAGATTTGGCATTGGTAACAGCCAACCTATACATGTTTATTCTCTCCTCTAATGTGTACTCAATGCTCCCAGGCACTGAAGAAACCCTAGTATCCTGTGAAAAAAAAATATATATATGAAGTGGCATATTACTTCTTACACAAAAACCTTGTACCATTAAAACACAGATTATATTGATTGAGATGTTTAGATGAAAACTGGAGGGATAAAAACTCAATTAGGATATAATTAAAAAATGAAGCAGGATGTTAAAAACAGTAGATTCCTAATAGCTTCCACATAGCTGTTTTGTTTGCTGTAGTGTTACCATACCAAAATTATGACTTCGATACGATACCAGAATAAAATACCTCGATACCGATACCATGGTGGTAAAAAAAACAAAAAACAAAAACAAAACAAAAAACAGTAAAAGTAATTGAATAATATGACAAATTATTCATTGTTTTATTTTTTTTTAAACTAAAAATTCACTTGGCCAGCATTTTCCTGCACTGGGTTTTGACCATTCCCTCCTCTTATTGATATAATAACTGCCAGTGTGAACATCCAGAGACCACAATCATGTTATCATTCACTAACCTTTCACTTTTAAACAGGTTGGGATGAGCAAATTCTTAATAAATGATACGAGTAATTTAATATTTTTAAATGTAATTTTATAATAATAAATACAGATTGTTAGTTGTATCTTTGTTTTTAAAAATAAGCAAAAAATGCAAATTACAAAAAATATGGCAAAAACAGTTTTTTTTTAGCTACATTAGGTCTATTTAACAGTAGCAAATCAAGAAAGAAATTAAATAATCAAATATAAAACTGCTTAGTCTTCACTATATAATTTAACTATACACTGATTTTTAATAAATTTATTTTAGTTATTTAGCCAAGCATGTGGTGGTGTTCTATATTTCACTGTTGTTTGATGAACATTAATCACACAGAATATTATGTCCGGCTTAAGACCTGCTCGGATCTAATTACCTCAACTCTCCAGACCGTGCATTTTTGCCTATTTTTGACCATTCAAAGCCAAATAATAATCTGCGAAAGAACTGAATCGCATGTTTTAAAAAAGGCGTGCGCGCGCTCTTCAGGTCAGAGTCCGGCAGCGCGAGCACGTCCCGTGCCACGCCTTTTCTCGGTTGCTTTCTTTGTCATGCGCTGCGCGTATATTTAAGTCTTGTACTTCCAATGTTTAGTGAACGGAGGAAGCAGAGCTCTGCACACACGTCCTGACACCTGCTGTCACACATCCATGCAAATTAAGAAATACAGCTCATATTAGCGCTGTCCTCCTTAAAGTACCGGTATAATAAAACTCCATATTGTACCGTTCGCAATAGCAGGGTATCGCAATACTTTTCTAGTACAGGTATATCGTTTAACACTAGTTTGCTGTAAATTTATATCAACTAGAATTCACTTAAACTGCAAAAAAACTTTGTGTCTTATATCCAGTCAAATATCAAAAATCTTAAACCAATATGCTTTTACTAGATAAGTAAGATTACATTTTTTTTTTGTTTTCTGGGGAAGAAACCTTTTTTGAAGTTCAGTTTTTTTAGCTTAAAACAATGGGGTAAGAAAAATATATTGTTTCTGTTTCTGAACTAGAACTAGGGGGGGAGCCAATCATTTGAATATACTCCAGGGTTTCTACTGATACAAAGCCATATGCTAATCGCTGAAGTAACCCTTTAATGAGAAAAATAACTATATGATGAACCACTAGACTGCGAATCTATAGCTGCGTTTCCACTGCAGGAACTTTGGGGTGGTACTCGGTGTGTTTCGACCGCAGGAACCAGGGTCTAAATGAAGTTCCGGGTAAATATTTCATCCTCCAAATGGCCCTGCTCACGAGTTAGTACTTTTTCAAAGTTCAGGAACTTTTGAGGGCGGGACTTGGGCGCAGCATTTTATTTCAACCGGCATTTTAAAAAGTCTTTTGCGAGGTTCTTTCTGCGTTCAGTAAATATCAGTCTTGCTCTCTGTCTGATGGTGCGCGTTCGTCTCAGCCATCTCATGTTCAATGTCCGTAATAGCTGATAATAATATACATTGTCATTTTAAACCTAGCTTTACTTGTAAGCTTTCTAAATATGCTAGTGCTCTTTTCTGTCGTTGTTAATTACCTCGCTCATGTTGACAAGAGAGGAAAGTTCATTTTTCTGAGGGTAAACTTTTTATTTTGTGAGTTATGAAGATAATTTTGGAATAATGACACAGCATATATTGCCCCAGGCAGTTTTTACTTTAACTGCGCCTGACAGAAGAATTATTTTTTTTCTGAGATGATTATTACACTTTAAAACAAATAAATAGCTTATATAATACTGTATTAGTCCTGGTGGCCGTTAAGAGTTGCTATGGCTACAGTTAACACATTCCAGCTGGTGGAGAAAACAGCGTTGACATTTTTGATGCGGCAGACAAACTGCATGTCACAAAATGATTGCGATTGAAAGTCAGCACACGTAAACACCAGATCGGTTTAGATAACGTCTCATGTAAACAGTCCACTAAATCGTTCAATCGGAAAGACAAAAAAAAGTGTATGTTGTAAACATGGATAGTATCGCGCAAAAATTATTTCTGTCCGTCACTGACTTGGAGGAGCAGTCGCGTGCAGTCCTACATCACTGGACTAATTTGCCTAATCTAAACGTAACTTTAGATCGCGGTGGAAACGCAGACAGTTGCAGGTCTGGGGGGAGAAAAGTTCCTGTAAAAAAGGTTCCTGGTATAAATTCTTCCGGGTAATTTTGGTGGAAACGGGGCATATGTGAAGAAATTTAGGACTGACAATATTGTATTATGCTTTAAGTTAGGAGATGTAACGTCAAGGATGAAAACTGCATGCTGGGTTCTTTGGGAAGTTGAACAAGGTTATCTTTTCCTCGCAACCAAAAACACACTACTTTGGTGATATTTAAAAAAAAAAATCATTTTCGGCTTGTGTGACCCAAATAATTGTCGTGCTCTCTCCTGCTACGTTTTGTGTGTGTGCGCACTTTTCTGGGAGAAGTGTACATACAAGGATTTTCCGCCCTTTATGACTTAACACAGGTCCGTACTCTATAAAAACTTTCCGGAGTATGTTTGGCACAGATGAATTGTATTGATGATACCTGGGCTGCTGGTGTTGTTTTTGCTGAAGGAGTTTCCGCACTAACAGGGGAGGTTGGGGTTGCAGCACCTGAGTCTTCCATTTCCTCCTCATCAACCACTTCCTGCAGCTCAGCCTAGCGAGAAACAACAAACACTTTAAACTCACCTCACACATTCAGGAGGTTCTGACAGTGATACCCGAGAAACCGCCAAAAATCACAGGATTCATTTACCAAAAGGTCTTCATCCTCCTCCAGACTGTCATCGTCATCATCATCAATGTCTTTCATGCAGGCTTCTGCCATTTTTTCAATATCCTCCATTGGTAATGGAGCTTGAACATAAAAAGTCATGTTAGATTAATTTAAACATTCACAAAACATTTCCAGGACATTCATGCTCCTAACATCCAGTCGGACAATAAAGTTACCCGGTTGGTCAAGGCTGGTTGGCATAATCCAGGTAGGCCCTGCTAGTAGATGTTGTAATTATAACATTTGGAAGCAAAAAGCATCTTTGCCAAATGGAGGGTCATTCAAAAGTTGCCATGTACAGTTCACAAATGCACAAATAATCGAGTAGATGAGGTCACCTAGCATGGAATAGCCTTCCTCAACTTGCAGGTAACTTTTTTTCTTTAGAATGTCAGTGTTTTTCCACATAATGTTAATGGCATAAGTAGTTGAATGTCTCCCAGTTTTTTTTAGTTTAATTCCAGTCAAAATATTCACTATAGGGTTTAAATCTGAACTTGAAACATGAGCCTGACGGACTTTCTCAAACCACTTCTTGGTTGTCTTTGCAATTTGGGCTGGAGCATTTTTGTTGTCGTTGTTGAAAAAATAACATCTGATCATTTCTCTTTAGATAAAACTTTTTATTTGTAGGAAGCAAGACATTCTGCAATAGTTCTGTGCTCCACAGCACTAAATGACTTTTCACAGCGAAGTAGCTCACCGACACCAGCAGCTAAAAAGGCTTCCCACATAATGACTAGGGATGGGTACCGAAAACCGGTATTAAACGGGCCCCGGGGGTGAATTTTGAAAGACCGTAGTATCGATAAGCTCGGACGTTATCGGTTCTGCTGTCGGTACTTTTGAAAATACACGTGACCAGAGAGAGAGAGAGAGAGAGAGAGAGAGAGAGAGAGAGAGAGAGAGAGAGAGAGAGAGAGAGAGAGAGAGAGAGACTAATAAATGTGCGGAGCCGCAAGAGATTTAGATTTTGTCTTCCAAAGATTATAATAATAATATTTATGTCTAGCGCAACTTAATTCCCTTTGTAGCCTACGCCGCCATTTCTCCCTAAAACTCAAACGTAAGACAGAATCAGCACGATCAGTGATTGTTGTAAAATACAGTCTAGCTACTGTTGGTAAATTGTGGGATGCGTTTAATAATAAAAAGAGCGATTAAATGCACAAAAATGTGCGCAAGAGATTGTTCCCAAGTCGGCGCGCGCTCTGAAACAGCCGCAACGAGACGAGCAAATTACACTTTCGGTTTCACACTCGCGTCTAAACGATCAAATGTACACAAACATCTATGTCAAAATGACCGGCTTGGAGAGTCTCTTAAACACAACACAGTTTGTGTCTAAAATGGACGTAGTTATTATGGATATAGTCAGGAGAAAATGTAGTGCATCTGCCTATTATCAGTCGCCTATAGATCTGCACATCTGTCTTAAAGAGGCAGCGGTGTAAATAAACATGCTGATGAATTACTGCGAATTAAAAACCAAATGCAAAGAGCAAATCACTCACAGCTCTTAAATGAATAACTTCAGCTTTAACAAGCATTATTTTGGCTATTTATGATGAACAGTGTTATTTTACATTTGATTACTAGAATTCTTCCTGAAATGAAAGCACTTCATGTGTAGGCTGTGTATTTTTGTTAATTGTTCGTGTGTGTGTATATATGTATGTATGTATGTATGTATGTATGTATGTATGTATGTATGTATGTGTATATATATATATATATATATATATATATATATATATATATAAAATCTCAAAAAGTACCGATAAGAATACCGTTAAAGTACCGGACCGATAAGCAGTATCGGTAAGAGTAGTAATACCGTTAAAACCTTAACGATACCCATCCCTAATAATGACAGTCTCCGCCTACAAGCTTCACTGTGGTGGAGTGCATTTATTATTATATTTCTCAGCAGCTTTTTGAAGAAACCACTATGGAGCATCACCATGCAGCTTGTGTTTCACTGTGATTCATCACACCCCACACAACTTCCCATATTCCGCCAAAGACTTCATTCTGTCTCTGATGTTTTTCTGAGACAGCAATGGCCTTTTAAGTAGATCAATTGCCTAACTTTTGCTAATTTCCTGACAAAAGCTTAGTGTATAGCCTAAAAAAAAAACATTTTGGGCCCTTTTTTTTTGTCTTGGTTATGTTAAATTGTTCTCCGATATCTACATAGAGGGTATGTGGCTTATTTAAGGGCAAAAATTGTCCACATACAGTTTTACAGGTCCATTTACAACCCTATAAATTGTCCCTAGGATGTAATGCTCTGTTTTTGCCTTATTTGGAAGAGTAATGAATATTAATGTTGAGCTCTGCTCTGATTGAATTATTTCAGCAGCTCAGCAAAGCGGCTCGTGAGTCCTGACCAAGCCTGCAGCACCCCTCTATGAAACTGAAGCTTTTGCGCTTCGATCGCCCCCTGGTGACCGGTCCCAGTATAACTCAACAATAAAATTACTAGGGGTGACCCCTAATAGTGGAAGATTCGATGCATCAATATGCATGACCGGATTCGACCACTGATCTCATGGTCGAATCTTCGCGGGTGTTATGAAACGAGGATCATACCATTTTGGCAATATGGGGGTGCTCAATATTAGTGTTATAGAGACGTGTCGCGGCACTGAGTGATCACCCCTTTAAGGGCACTGAGCCTCGCACTGGACGCGCCTTTAAAATTCGAACACATACACCGACGGCGGCATTCGACGCCTGTCTGCGGCGATTAAATGTATATTTCCCTCAAGTCGTGAATGTACATACTGATTTCACCCTGTGCTACAAGATACACTCATCGTTCAGCACTTCTGTCAGAAGTCGATTCAAAATTGAGCTCGTGCATATATAATGTTCACGTCTGCCTGAAGTGAGATAACGTTACCCGAGACACGGCGCTAAGCTTCAGTCCGGTGTGAGACCCCCTTCAGGCACAATCGGCTTATAACAAACATGCATATAAACGCATTCAAAGTGTTCTTTTCCTCTCTAGGCAGGTATTTTTTTAGGTTTATTTATCAAAATGTTCTTTTATATATTTGTGTGTTGTTCTGTGTTTCAATCACGGCTTTTAAATGTTATGAGAGAACGGTTCATTTACGAATGTAGTGTAGCCTAATTTTGATCACTTTATTAAAAGTGGTGGCTGTGTGCCGTGTGTAAAGTAAAATAAAAATAGTCTTAGCCACCTGCTGACTAGTGTCCTGCCTTTCCCAACCCGTCTATACCGTTTATTCATTTTTTCCAGTCTATGGTTTACACACACACACGATTCACACACTTTTGGTCGACCATAGAGAGATCCGAAAATTCTGATTCGAATGTGTAAATCCTTAGTCGGGGACACCCCTAAAAATTACACTTCAAATATTTTTCCCCAAAGTTAGTTTATGTCATTGAAGGCAGTTATCATCATGATGATTTCATTTCAAGTGTTCATTTTTAAAATAAGTTTAGTTTTAGTTAGTTATTTGATTCTATAAAAAGGGGAATGGGGGGGGGGGGGGGGGTCATGATTGACAGCTGAGATCGACGATCGCTTCAGCTTACTTGTTTATTGGTGTTTTCAGATCATCCATATGGTTGCCAGATTGCTCGTTTAGGTAAAACACCAGATAGTATGTGTTCTTTTCACAGAAAAGCTCTGATTGGGGGATTTCAATTACTGAAATCTGGCAACCGCACGCACGAACACTGGTTCTTCCCCTTTAGACTCTTTTTTTCGTCAACGATATTACATGTTTATATAATGCTAGTCACAATGTAGGCTACGCAGTGACTGTGATGTACTCTGAAATACAAGCATGGAAAACATCATACTTCAGTTCTCAAAAATATAAATATATATATTTTTTACAAAATTAATAGAAGCCTTGTCAAATGACTATCGTTTTAACTTATATAGTGGAGAATGTGACGTTAGCAACTAAACGTCAGCTAAATGACGTAGACAATCTAAAGTCTAAATTACCTCTAGACAATGCTGTCTCTAAGAAACTTTCAATTTAATCAGAAATTGTTTAAACCAGTCAATAAGTGGAATAAATCACTACTTACTGCCTGCAGTAATATAGTTGGAATTGCCCCTTTCTTCAGTTTAAGACGCTGAGCGAAGCTTGCTTGATATTGTCCCAGGTTAGAAAAACTGTCCGTGGTGAAATGGGTCGGGCAAACGAAAGATTTTGAATTAAATTGTTGCGGTATCTGATTATAATAAACATCATTTATCTGTGGGAAGGGTATGAAAAGTCCTCACGTCCCCTGCACAGCCTGGAACATGACATTTGTGTCCATGAGCTGCCGTTTTTCGTATCCTCGCATGACTCGTTTACCTGCAGTCCCGTGGCTACAGAAGCAGACGTACATATTTATCTGTTCAGGCGGCGTTTCAACATTTGATGACGTCAAGAGTTGACATATTCTAAAATTTAGTGTTTTCTGGGCCTGGTTTTAATAAAAGCTTTTCTTTGACTAACAAGAAAGTTTTCAGCTCCGAAACTTACAGGATATTCTTATATCACGAATAACTTTTATATATATTAAAGGCTGAATTAAACATTAACCCTTTAAAAGAACATTATAGAATACATTAGGTGATAATATTTCAAATTCTAACTTTTAAAGTTTGGCTGCAACAGATACAGTCTGTATCAATGTCATGATATGAATTTCAAATAAAGAAACAGGAATCATTTTGCACACCTTTGCTAGCCTTTTTGCCCCTGGCAGCCGCATTGGGTTTCTTCCCAACAATGGCAGCAAATTCAGCTTCTAAAGCTGGATCATCCAGATCTTGCTCCATGCCCATCATATCATCGGGTTTGAAATCAAGCAACAATCCCATCTACAAAGAAGCAAAAATGTGTTACATGATCCAATAGTGGCTTTGTTACTATCATCATCATCATCATCAATAGATGGACAGATCATTTGATTGTTTCTAACTCACAGACCCCATCCCATATAAACAAAAAATATGAATGATAGTTCATCCAAAAATTATACAATTACAATTTTTCATGTTTTTAAGTGAACTATCTCTTTAAGATATTTAACCTTACATCATTTACTGCTGACATTCATATGCAAAACATTTGAGCACTGACCTGTTTGGCTGCAGCTGCTCCTTGGCCTTTAGGCGCCGCCGCTCGCTTGTTTTTCCGGGCAAACATCCCGACCTGCTCCCACTACTCCACCCTTTACAGACAGAAAAACACCTGAATAAAGTACTTAAGGTCAGAATGTAATGTAAAAATAAACTAGGGTTGTAAGAAGGGAATACTAATTTAGTCTTGAACCAAGTTTTCATGTGAGCACGAAATAGCAGCGTGAAGGTTGCTTATCGTAGACTGACAGTTTAGGTTTAGAAGGAAGTTTATTAAAGCTAACGACAGTCACATGTGCTGGTAACACGTGGGCTGTGCTGACTCACCCCGCCGATTCAGAAGAGAAATGTGGAGTAGTTTACTTTCTTTTCCTTGCCAACAGCAATCCCACTCCACTTCCTCCTTCCTACCGTACGAAACGATTCACAAACCTGACAGTTTGTGTGGAAACAACAACAACAACCACAACACCCCAGCGATTAGAAACCACATCATAACAACACAAACTCACCAAAGACAGACAACTATATATAACGTTACTTCATGACATGTCAACAGAAAAACATGTAACGTTATTAGTATCCCAGTCGGTAAGTCATGATACTGGCATATAAAATTAACGTTCTATCCGCCCGACTGTTTAAAAAACGTTGGTTGATTTAACGTTACCTCAGTGAATTTCTAATGAAAACGCCGCGCGGCACATAGCAGCAACGTTACATTTAACATTGGTTTTGTTTTGCTACTGCAACCAATGCAACGAAAAAATGAAGACAGGCCACGCCCAACAGTTGCAAACCACACCGGTCTTTATCGTTTCCAAAATAAAAGTTCAAGCCTCTCAATGACCCTTTTTCAAAATAAAAGGATGTCTCGCCGATAACTAAAATGTCAGATGTTTGGCTAATGACAGCATCAGACAGACATTAACCATAACTATTAAAAGAAAAAGAAAAAAGATGGAAGGCCAGACATTGTGCATAACATAAAATCACATAATATTCAAACACGTTTCCTGTACAAATCTAGGTGTGCATTATGCCAGGGGTTTTCAAACTGGGATCCAGGGACACCCAGGGGTCCTCCATGAGGTTCTAAGGGGTCCCTAGAAAATTTCAGAGAGAAAAAAGACAGAACAATAATGGATAAAGTCTAACAAACTTTCTATTTCAGTTCTAAATGTTTATCTCCTTTCTTGCCGTATGCATACTTTCCAGTATTGTATGTTTGCTCCACCTTTCTAGGGAGTTTTTCTCAATATACTCCCCTTTATCTTGCTCACTGGGGTTCTAAGGAGGTATTCTTAACAGATATTCTTAACTTCTTTTGTGTGTGTGTGTGTGTGTGTGTGTGTGTGTGTGTGTGTGTGTGTGTGTGTGTGTGTGTGTGTGTGTGTGTGTGTGTGTGTGTGTGTGTGTGTGTGTAAGTTGCTTATACAAATATTTTTTAATTGAAAATTTACTTCTTCAGGGTTATACATCCAAAATAGCCAATTTAAGTTTGGAAAAAATATGTTGAATTGATGTCACACTTTTTAAGAAGGGGGTCCCTCATAAAAGGTTTGTTTTGGGGGGTCCTCTGCATCATAAAGTTTGAAACCTCCCTGCAGTAAATTGTTTTTATATTTTATCTTTTTATAATACCCTTGTATTATTGTGTTCTTATTATTTTACTAAGTATGTTAATTCTCTTGAAATTCTGTGTCAAGCTGGTGTATTTGCTTTCTGTGAGCACTTCTACCAATTTAAATTCCTATTATGTGACCACATAATAAAGTGAATCTCATACCAGTTACCAAATCAATCAGAATGCATATTATTATTTTCTCATACCTTCCTTTTCCCTCAAAATACAATTTCGTGAGATATTAACAACAGACCCGTGAGTGACAAATCATGTAAACAAACAGCGTAATCCAGAAACGAGCCTGGGACTCTTAATATGTAATAATGACAGGAAGAGCTCAATGATGCGATGCACCAATCAAAGCGCAGCATTTTTCTTTGCTGCCTGGCAACAGCGAAAACTTTTGTTTTTTGAATGGTCCAATCACGACACGCGTTTAAGACATTTAAACTGGAGTTCATCCGTTAACCGTCTTCAGCTACTCTCAGACGAGTTTTGGCTCTGCCTGTGGAAGGACGAAATAAATCACCAAAGTTCTACATGAACAAGAGCTGCTGAAGTCTTACCATTTTATGTGCATCGGAGGAACGAACTTGCTGGATTTGTGGTAAGAGTGAAAAAAAAAAAATATATATATATATATACATTTTTAACGATTAGGCTATGCATGTAACGTTAGGTGCTGTTATCAACTTAGTGCCTGTTGCATTTCATAACTAAGTTAGTTACACTATTATAATATTATCCTTTTAAGTTGAGTCGTATGGAAAGCCTGTATAATACGTTTGATTACGTAACGTTATCGTGCTCCATGTGACCAGACAGTATCCTGTTCTTTTTCTCCTACAGAGTGACCATCGCTGTGTCAGTAATGTCTCAGTTTGGGTTTGAGAATGACATCCACAATGTCCTCAGGCTGGACATGCCTATCACAAACGCCCCGATGGCTAGGTGGCAGAGGAAAGCCAGCACATCCAGCTCCAACACAAACTCTCTCTCACCAAACAAAAGCGTCAACAGATCAGTGAGCCTTTCCAAAACCCCCAGTAAAACACCAGGTAACGTTATGTCCCATGTGTCCAGCCATTGGTCTGCTCATTGTAGAGTTGGCGTGTCTTCAGTGATAAGTTACATATTAATCAATGTCTTTTTTTTTTTTTTAAAGGAAAGAACGGCAAGACTCAAAACACTCCCTCTAAGGGAGGAGGAGATCGATTTATCCCAACAAGAAATAGCAACCAGTTGGATGTAGCAAGTTTTCTCATTTCCAAAGAGAACGAGTCGGTGGAAGAAACTCCATCGGTTACAGCAGTAAGTGTTTTTGTTGTAAATACACATTTAATTACTATTATACTATATACTATTATAAATGCATCTGGTGGTTGTAGATATTTTCTGATTCTCAACTTCTTCTATCCTGGCAGCCAAATCAGAAAGCTTGGTCTGTGACTCTAAATGGTTATGACATTGAGGAAGCAAAGATCTTGCATTTAGGAGGAAAACCACTTAACGCCCCTGAGGGTATGTTGTGATTTTTATTTATTTTTATTTTTATTCAGTTATAGTAGTAATGCTAATATTAAAGGGTTAGTTCACCGAAACATTAAAATTGTCATTAATTACTTACCCTCATGTTCTTTAATTAACACTTAAAAGACACAGAAAGGTAGTAAAGACATTAAAAGTTCACGTGACTCCACTGGTTCAAGCTTAAAGGGGTGGTTCTGTGGTTTTATTTCTAGACTTTGTGTTTATGGGGCGCAGTATAACATGTCTTAATAAAAATTCTTATTTTACCTTTATTCCACACTGCTGTCTCCACTGTCGTTTGCTTCCTGCTTGAAGCCCAACCCTCTGAAAAATGCAATGGTCTAAGATTGGTTAGATGGCCAATGTAGTTTCATGTATTTTTATTGGCTAACGTGTCAAGCACAGGTTGTCTAGAAATGCCGCGCCCCTTACCATTACGGGCAGAAGTAGCGCTGTGCGATTAATCGAAATCGTAATAAAATCGCGATTTGAGCATGTGATTTTTCGAAATCGCTTCATAGCACTTGATGATGATTTTGCATGCACTCACTCCAAACGCTGTCTTCATTTCAATAATTTATTTTGTTTCTAAATTCAGTTCATATAAAAAAAAAAAAACGAATTGAAAATTAATGAAATCTAACGAAATTCAAAGCCAAAATAACGAAAAAGAAGAGAACCTTTGAGTTACCACCATGCAAAATCAAACATTTCGTTCTTCTAATTTTAATTAGGATAACAGGCCTAGCCTATATCCTTCCATTAAAAATAATGTCTCTTGCGGCACTGGGAAACGTACCAATTTTGTAGACTTTAGTCTGTTTTTGTTTTTGTTTTTTTTGATTACCCACATTAATCAGTGATGCGCGGGTTGATCTAAAATGAGCGAGTGCGGTCATCACCCGCGGACGAGTCATCCAAAAATATTTGATATTCGGGTCGCAGTCAGTCGTGTCGTTTGAAATAAAGATGCCAATTAAACCTTTGTAATTTATATAGCAGCCTAAAAGACACAATTTACTATGAAATCCATTGATAAGGAGGCTCCTCTGCGTTCCAGCATCAGTGCAGCGAGTGAGTGCATTCAGCTGCACAGGTTGAGTCATAGAGACGAGAATTAAACCGGCTCAACCCAGGGACGGTCGATTCAATATTATTTCTACACAGTGTGACGAAAGCTAAAAATAAGTAGGCTAATCTTCTGTTTTAGGCCGACTGGAGCCTTGTTTTTTTGTTTTTTTTAAACATTGTTGCAGCCATTAAAATAGTTCTGTTTTGTTTTTAATGTCAAAGTAGTTATATTTTGTGTCATTTCTTTAAGTCAATTTAGAAAACATTTTAGAGCAATTTTTTGTTTGTTAAATTTAGTTTTAATTTTAAGTGACAGCCTGCAACCGACAGAGTTAACCGCATGTTTAATCAATTTAGCCTCTAAAATAAACTCTTGACTGGTCTTGCCTATATAAAGTATATAACACTTCAAGCATCACAATGTTAGTTCATTTAGCCTAGGCTACTATTACTACCACAGTAAAAGGCATATTTGACAAGCTGAGGCAGTCTGATGCTCATCTGAATGGCGCTTGCAAACTAAACGAGCTAAACAAATAAAAATAATCTCATTTAACGGAGTTCACATCAACGAAAGCAAAAGTTTCATGATACATTTTATTTTTATTTACATTTACATTTTATTATTGCTTGTTGTCATCTGTTGAGGTTTTACACGCAGTGTGGCGGTTGGTCAGTTGTATTTGTCCCGTCCCTCCTCCACTGTGATTGGACAGCTGGATGAAAAGTGACTGAGCGCTGCGTTTTACTCATAGACTGTAAAAAAAATATGGACGTAGTGTCCGTGACGTCACCCATAGGATTTCGATAAGCCGTTCTGAAGCTTAAAGTATGGGCGAGCTGGGTGTTGCCATTTTGTGAGCAAGTCATCGCGTGTCACTCCCGGATAACACAAAATGGGCAAAAAGGCGGGATGTGCACGGAGCTGAGGTGACGCAATGACTATAGACGGCAGATAAATGGCTATCCACTTGTAACCACGCCCTTAATTATGCAGAACTTTAAGGCTTTCTATAACGTAAACTAACGAGTTATTAAAAAAAAATTCACCCCACTCACAGTTGTCATGAAGATCAAAATTAGCCTTATAAGCCAAAACCACAATTTGTACCAGGCTGTAAACATGTTTTTTTCTGCTTTAAAGTGGAGAATTTTAACATGGGGCTCAATGAGATTCTGCTCCCTTCTGGAGCCTGTCCCTAGTGGCCAGTTGAGGAATTGCAGTTAACATTACTTCCGTATTGGCTTCAAGAGAGATCGCGGGAGGTTGCCGCTTGGTTTTACTCCAAGTTGAACATTCTTCAACTCTCGGCGACCTGTAAAAAAAACGCTCTGCGCTCTGTGAAATACTTGCTCAGGCATTCTAAAAAAAAAAGCTGCGCTCTCATTGAAAACAATTGAAAATGTCCGCCAGCCGCGTGAAAAACACTCTGGTGGACACATGGCCACGATTAGTTCACTCAAAAAAATGAAATTTGTCAGTAATGACTCGCCCTAATGTTGTTCCACACCCATAAGACCTCCGTTCATCTTTGGAACACAGTTTAAGATATTTTATATTTAGTCCGAGAGCATATCTAAGTGTATGCGCTCTATACTGTCCATGTCCAGAAAGATAATAAAAACATCATCAAAGTAGTCCATATGTGACTCTTGAAGCATCAAATACATTTTGGTCCAAAAATAACCCAAATTACAATTTTATTCAGCATTCTTTTCTTCCTTGTTTGTTTTCAAACCTCAAATAAAGATTCAAACGGTCATGAATCAGCGGATTGATTCATGATTCGGAATGCCAATGTCATGTGATTTTGGCAGTTTGACACTCGATTCGAATCATGACTCAATATGCTGGTTCATGACCGTTTGAATTAAAAAGGAGAATTATAATGTATGGCGGAATAGAACTTCTGAGAGTACTTGACTCGGCGCAGTAAAAAGTCCCGGCTGAAAAATCCTCCCTCACATCTCCTCCTCCCTCGCTCATTTCTGTCAATAGGGGGGAGGGGGAGATGTGAGGGAGGATGTTTCAGGCTGGACTTTTTACTCCGCCGAGTTGAAGTACTCTCAGAAGTGCTATTCCGCCATACACTATAATTCTCCTTTTTAATGCGCTTAGAAAAGCGTCACGTTTTTTGTCGCCATACTAGGTCGTTCAACTATTCGTGTATCTGTATTTAAAAAAGGAAAACGTGTTACACGTTTTGCATACTGGGTTGCACAGTGACACTGACTGGGTTAAACATTCATCGTTTCTGAGGGGAAATGTTGCAGTGCGTTGATCATCTGCCAGTCTTTTCAAAGGAAGATTACAAACGGCGAACACTAGTGGTTAGCTTGACGATGTGAGTACAGAAATCTTTTACTTTAATTCCTAGATGGTTTGTCTCCTTGCTGCTTCTTAATTCTCGCGCCTAGTGAGCTTGCTGACAGGCGGTTGTCACGACAATGTAGTTTAAGGCGGCACAAGTTCGCGTTCATTTACACTGAATCAAAACCGCGTCTGTCGCCTTTGATACTAGGGGCCGAGGTGGGTCAGACCCGGCATATTTTAAGTCTGCTTTAATGCGGCATCGCGTCTTTACAACGAATTTTGAGCAGACACAGACCCGTGTTAGACCCGCCTTAACTCGTTTGGTCGCTTTTAACTTGATCTCTGGTACCATAGTGAATATACTGGGCTTAGTGCACGCACTCAGACAAGAGGTATGTATCAACTCGTTTTAGTTAAGGGAATAACGGTTTAATATGAAAAAGCAGTGAAGTATCCCTTTATGGTTGAACCACTGCAGTGACATGGACTATTTTAGCAACATCTTCACTAGCTTTCTGGGCCTTAAAAGTGGTAATTAAATGGCTGCCTATGGAGGGGTCAGAGAGCTCTTGTTCTTATGTGTTTGGACTGACATGAGGGTGAGGAATGACAGAATGTTAATTTTTGGGTGAACTAACCCTTCAAATCGATTGAACTTGTTTTTTTTTAAAGTTTAATTTCTTCTACGCTTCCATAAATGCATCTCTCAAATGAACTGAGCACTTTCTCCCACAGGTTATCAGAACAACCTGAAGGTTCTCTACAGTCAGGTTTCCACGCCAGTCTCGACCAAGAAGAGCCGGTACATTTCCTCGGTTCCAGAGCGAATTCTAGATGCCCCTGATATCAAAAATGACTTCTGTGAGCTGAGTTTTACACTACACCATGTGATCGGATTAGAAGAATTCTTTATAGATGTGAGACTAATGTGGCAATTTATCTTCAGATCTGAACCTGATGGATTGGGGAAGGCAGAACCTGTTGGCTGTTGGCCTTGCCAACTATGTGTATTTGTGGGATGCTGGTGTGGGGGACATTCTTTTATTGAAGAAAATGGATGATGTAAACGAATACATCTGTTCTGTCTCATGGAGCAAGGATGGCAATTTCTTGGCCGTTGGGACCAGTGATTGTAAAGTCGAGGTAATTGAAGGTTGTTTTCTCATACTGTGGTTGAATAACTTCTCCAGTTGTTCTCTCTTTTTAACTTCAAGCCTCTCCCATTGTCCAAGACTTTGAACGCCCCCAAAATATTTCTGGTACTTCAGCTCTAATGACACGTTTATTTTTATTACTTCTATGTAACTTTAAATGTATTGCCAGGCAATGTATTGTTTGTGACTAGAGGCATCTTTACACAGCAAACGCAGTACAGAAACCGATTCTGAAGCAGCATAAAATCCCAAAAATGTGCATTTACACAGACCGTTTAATCCTTCTCTGAAGCGGCATAAATGCATTTACACAGGAATTAAAATCGTGGGTAACAATGCGTTGAACATTATTTAAAACTACAGTTTTAACAAAGTGTTAAGGGGGGTCGCACACCGGACGCGGAGCTCGGCGGCGCCCCTTTAGCCTATAAATTAATTTAAAACAAATAATGAAATGTATAAAACCTATAGACCTAAAATAAAAACACAGAATTTTTAATAGTTTTGTTCTGCCTTTATTTCTTAATAAAATTGTGCCTGATTGACAATGCTATAAAGAAAGTATAGCCTACATTATTATGGGTAGAATACCGCAGGATTAAAAGTGGTCCAGAGTTTTTTTCAAAGAAACAGAAAGTCACTTTAGAGCATTCATAAGGGGCGTCGCATCTGTAGGGGATAGGCCTACACCCACTCTTTTCTCGGTGACCGGTTTCAAAACCTGCTCTTTTTCTGTAATTTTTCCGCAGTGTTGCACAAACACCATAGCCTACTGCAGTCGCTCCTCTGTGTGTCTGCGCTCCTAGCGGCTGCTTCCCCTCCCTTTACATAATAGATATTTTTTTATAGCTTAATGCTCTTTAAATATATTGTTGCATTGTGAAAAGTTTTGGTGCGTAGGAAGGACCTGTCCGCGGTCGTTCTCCGTGGTTCTGACCCATCTCTCTGAGCCCATGAGTGTAAAAGTGGTCAGGAATGTGATATTTCCCCAAAACAAAGTTTAGTTCTCAGCTCGTATAACATGAGCCCGAATATTTGACAATTCTGTTATATTGTGAACAGAAAAACGTTACACGCGTCAATCCATTACCGACGATTTTTGGTCTTTATTAAATAGGCTTATATAGCCTACAGACAGTTAGGCTATTTAATCAAAAAATAATGTTATAGGCTAATATTTCAACATAGCCTAACTATGACATTATAGGCTACGTTTTCTTTAACCCTTTGTCCAACGAAATTAAGCGCCGGCGCATTTTGTTCCTTTATGACAGCGGGAACAACTCACTCTGTATTTTTTTGCCATATGATACAGATAGCCTAGGTGATATACATAATTATAAACTATAAATTTTCTACTTTTGTCACAATAACAACAAATGCTGTGGATTCTGGGAATATTGTTTATGCACTTTCCAAAAGCTGTCTTAATTAATTTTTTTATTATTAGGCTAATACAAATTGTTCAAAAGCATTTCTAAATTCGGTTAATATTTCCAAAAAATGAATTTTCAAGACAAAATAATGAAAAGGTAAAAACTACAACCATGCAAATTTGGCCTTCTCTGGCAGTTAGGTTACATTCCGATGGGGAATGAACGTTAATAAGCTAAATGTTCTAAATAAATATGCACGTAGCCTAATAATAATGATAATTAAAAAATACACAACTTTAAATAAACTCAAATATTCTACAATGTTGCTTGTAGACAAATTACAATACCATAATGATTGAGTACCTAGGCTATAGCCTATTTCAGGTTGTTAGGCTGCACTATGCCTAAGGGAAAAATCCAAACTTCAGTCTATTTTAATGACATGTATGACAGCATATAGAATGTATCAGAAAATATCAAATCTAATATAAAACATCCTTCTCTCAAAGAGATTATAATACTGGGTTGCACAGTGACACTGACTGGGTTAAACATTCATCGTTTCTGAGGGGAAATGTTGCAGTGCGTTGATCATCTGCCAGTCTTTTCAAATTAAGATTACAAACGGCGAACACTAGTGGTTAGCTTGACGATGTGAGTACAGAAATCTTTTACTTTAATTCCTAGATGGTTTGTCTCCTTGCTGCTTCTTAATTCTCGCGCCTAGTGAGCTTGCTGACAGGCGGTTGTCACGACAATGTAGTTTAAGGCGGCACAAGTTCGCGTTCATTTACACTGAATCAAAACCGCGTCTGTCGCCTTTGATACTAGGGGCCGAGGTGGGTCAGACCCGGCATATTTTAAGTCTGCTTTAATGCGGCATCGCGTCTTTACACAGAATTTTGAGCAGACACAGACCTGCGTTAGACCCGCCTTAACTCGGCTGTGTAAAGATGCCTTAAGCCGGGTGCACACTGTGTGATTTTGGCAACGATTTGGCCGTCTGAGACAAATTTAGAAAATCCTAAGATTCCTCAGATCCTAGGCTAAAATCTGACGTCTTTGGTCGTTACTATGACCAACTATGACCAAAACGAGAGCTAGAAATTTATTCGTAGCCAGCATTTCAGTCCCACGTGTAATGCAGCTCACTGTCACTGAATGCGTCATTCATTGATGATATAAAGCTCCGGGTGAGATTTCTTGTGCGCGTCCGTTTTTAGCGCGCCTAAACTATCGTGCAGTCTGACATTAATGACAACTGAGATCTTGCAGTGTGACACGGGGATCATGTTCGTACAATCTGACAAGGGACATTCGCAAAGGATTTTGAAAAATCGCACAGTGTGCAGGACCCATTAGGTAGTTTAGTCATTTTATTTTAGAGCTTTATTTTTGCAGGTCTAGAAATTACCTTAAATTAATGACCGTTGGTAAGAGCATGAATAGCATAGAACATTGCAGCCGGAGCTACTTCTCTCTGTTTATGTCTATGGCGGATCACACAGGGACTGTGCTCCTTGGCAAAATTCCGAATTTAAAATTCAAACACATGCACTGGTGGCGGCATTCGACGCCTGTCCGCGGCAATTAAATGTATATTTCCCTCAAATTATGAATGTATATACTGAATTCACCCTGTGCTACCAGATACACTTTACACTCATCGTGCAGCTCTTCTTTCAGAAGTCGATTCAAAATTGAACTTGCGCGTATATAATGTTCACGTCCGTATATAATCTGTATCCCCCCCTTTAGGCACAATCGGCTTAAGAACGTGCATATAAACGCACTGTGTTCTTTTCTTCTCTAGGCAGGTTTACTAACGCTTTAAGGCCTGGTTTCACAGGGTTTAGATTTAAGCCTTTGTTCAGTTAGAACATTTAAGTGGCTTTTATAAACGTGGCTTAGGAAAAAAAAACATTGCTGGTGTACATCGAGACAACCACTGTGGTCCTTGATGGTTGCGTGTCTGTATTCAATTTCTCATGATTTGTCATTAGAGATTTAAATGAATGCATAGGCAGCCATATTGCTTGCTGAATTTCTAAAAGGTTCATGTCATTTCTTGCAGTTATGGGATGTTCAGTACCAAAAGCGTCTCCGCAGCATGGATGGTCATTCGGCAAGGGTTGGTTGCTTGAGTTGGAATGATCATGTTTTGTCTAGGTAAGACCAGCATCTCTTTGAACTTAGATTTTATGCATCTGTGCTTAAGGGTGCGTTCACACCTGAGCATTTGTTTTGGAACCTTTTTTTTTTTTTCTCTCCCTTTGTTCGTTTAGGCAAATGTGAACATGGCAATTGTGCTCAGATTCAAATTAATTCTAGGGGGGTTCGCTTGAGGTGTGAAAGCAAATCAACCCAATGAACCAATTGGCATAATTCATAACAAGAATTGTGCTATAATGGCAATAGTGTCTGATTCTGTGCGTGAGAACAGTAGTTATCACCGTTGAAAACCAAAAGTGTACGGTTTCATCTTAAAGGTGTTGTGACCTGTTTTTTTAATTTTTTTAAAAATATATATATATACTGTTGTCTAAGGTCAACTTGTTCATGTGGTTTTTACATTCAAAAACATCATAATGAATAAGTAATAGGCTATTTTCTACCTTGGTTTTGAGGCTCTCTCCTGCAATGTTTTGATGGGCGAGACGCACTGTTGACATAAAAGTGTATTTAAAAGGCTAGTTCACCCAAAAATAAAATTTGTCATTAATGACTCCCCCTAATGTCGTTCCACACCCGTAAGACCTCTGTTTATCTTTGGAACACAGTTTAAGATTTTATTTAGTCTGAGAAATTATGCCTCCAATGAAAACGTATGCACAGTATACTGTCCCTTACCAGAAGAACCTGGGATCTCATTTATAAAACTCTGCGGGTTTTTTTTTTTTTTTTTTTTTTTTTTTTTTTTGTAGCTTGATTTTGTGTACGCACAAAATTCTGATTTATAAAACCATGCGTACACCAGAACCTGCGCAAGAGTTCCTTTATAAATCACAGCCAGCAGCAGATTGTGCGTATGTGGTTCTCCACCCTGTCTCCTCCCTGAAATCACCATATATGGAGCTTACAACGCCTATATTTACTACGCATGACCTAATTTGCATATCATTTGCATGCATATTCCCATCCATGTGACATCATGTTTAACACTGTCAAAGGTAAAAGACATTGAAAAATATTAGATATGGACTATAAATGCCATTTGTGCCTTACACATTACATTGCTGAAAATCGTTCAATATTGTAGAATAAATGTATCAAAATATTCATATAGGCCATAGTGTTATTTTAATTAAAAATATTTCGTTAGTTTTAAACACTTCAAATAAAATAAAATTCATGCAGTTTTGCTGATAATGTCCCTGAATGAAAACTCGTTCTCTCCTTATTCTGCCATTGGCGTAATCCTCCAAAAGTGCCAGCAGTGCCATCATGAGGCGTTACATACACGGGTCACCGGAGGATTTGTTTCTAACAAATAGACTGATCTTTAACACCTTGACAAAATCACAGAATTAATTTGAAGGCGACAATTTAAGACGAAAATGTTATACCAAACGCATGCTTCATGATGGTTTTGTAATGAACACCGTAATAGTTAGGACTGATAGTGATTGTGCTTCATGACTGTATTTGCAGACTTTGAGATTTTATGATGTGTACATTTGTGCAGTTCTCTAGTAAAAGGGTATTTCATGCTATTCTGTATCACCTGTAGTTGCGCCATCTCCTCCTGCGCTCCCGTTGTGGACAGGGACTGTAAGCAGAGCATTATTATTAAATATTTTTTAAATACATTTTGAATTCCGTTTGGATTTTACTAGCTTAGATGTATATAGCCCAAAACAATCGGCACAAATAACACTGTTGGAATTTAATCTTCATGATAATGTGGTTCTACCGTATGAAATGTCATTAATTCTTATCGTTTTTCTCACATTTATTTTCTACAGTTCTAACTTCAGTTCACGACTTCACCATCTGTGTCGCCAATTCCCTTTGTCTCCAGAATGTGCGTACGCATAGCTTAAAGGTGCGCACATTCTCCCGTCAAGTTAGTTTTTTTTTCATAGATCACAACCTTTGCGTAGGAACTGGCGTATGCACGCTTTATAAATGAGACCCCAGAAAGGTCTTTTTATTTATTCATTATTCAGATCGTCAACGTTATTTCCGCAGTTTGACACACGATCTGAATCATGAATCAATACGCTGATTCATAACTGTGCAAATCTTTGTTTAAGGATTGAAAACAAATGCTGAATAAAGTCGTAGTTGTCATTTTGGGACCAAAATGTATTTTCAATGCTTCAAGAGATTCCGCCTCTCCATTGAAAACTGTGCTTACGTTTTCAATGGAGAGGCAGAATCTCTCGGACTAAATATAAAATATCTTAAACTGTGTTCAGAGTCATTAATGACACAAATTTCATTTTAGGATGGCTAACACTTTAATGAGATTCTTCTTCCCCTGTCAGTTCAGGTGAGGGAGGAATTTAAGGGGCAACCGGAATGTTTCTCCTAGTACAGGGACAAACACAATGAATGATTTCTCATCCACCTGTGATTGATTGGATATATAATATAAATAAAATATAAATGTATAATACTTTTAATACTATTATTTGAGCTGCTGATCAGTGTATAAAAGTACAAACTACACGTGCCTTTCAAAAATATCAAGTCAAGAGTAAACGACGCACAACAAGAAAAGAATGTTATTTCACAAAGATTTACTGGCCTGTCGATGGGCTTACGTTTTGGTAACCTGTCTGGAATACTCATAGCCCTGGGACTTTGCAAGCCCTGGCCCATATATTGCAGAGTCTGATTCTGAATTGCAATTAACCAACAAATAAAGGATTCTTCAGCCTTTGACAGTGTGTCAAGTTATGTTTTGTTAACCATGTACAGAATCAACTATCTGTAACAATGCAATACTATCACATATTAAAAAAAACACGTTTTACTCACAAGTGTTGCACCGTTGCCAACGACTGTCCTGTCATAAGTCCCGCTGCTTGCGAGCCGTGTGTGTTGCGTAACAGTCGCTCCAGCAGCCTTGCTCAGCTCCCTCAACATTTGGTCCTGCTCTGCTTTATGCTTCATACTGCAGTAATGTTAATAATCGCATTTATGAACATGATTTCTGCCCGAGTCCTATCCTGATTATTTTCCACCAGCTGTGAAGTGAAGACCACATGTACCAAGATACTGAGTTCAAACTTGGCATCAAGCTACAGCTTTGTTTTGAATATGCACCTTAAGCAGATAGAAAAGTAACATACTGTAGCTTTAATGCTGTGTAACTGCGCTTCTCTTTGCGTGACTGCTGTCCTGACGAAGCCTTGACTTTTTGCATCTTGAAACCGATGGCCTCCAGACGGCACTGGAAACTCCAGAGACAGTGTTTGAATTTGCTGCAGTATTAATACGAATGTAAAATAACTGAACAGCAGGAGTGACCGCTACAGTAGTGTTTGTGTGTCTCAAGTTACAAATAAAACCATAAGCTCATGCAGTGAACTTCTCAATCATCTTGATGGATTATGTAGAGGAAACTAACCAATAAGAGGGCCGTTGTACTCTCGTGACTGGCATAAACATTTTGAAATTGTTTCCTTGTGAAAGCGAGCTGAACCAAGAAAATGCAAAATGTTAACATGAAGTCCCTATTTCAGAACAAAAAAAGTGATCTATAGGTGCGAAAATGCCCTAACGCTTTGCTTGATCTCCAGTGGCTCCAGATCTGGTTTGATTCATCAGCATGATGTTCGAGTCGCAGACCACCACATCTTCACCTTCGGCGGGCACACTCAGGAAGTCTGTGGCCTTACCTGGTCTCCAGATGGGAAATATTTAGCTAGCGGTGGCAATGACAATATGGTCTACATTTGGCCCATGACAACAGGTTCGGGATATCAAGCTGTCCATGCTCTAAGTGAACACCAGGGAGCAGTCAAGGTAACTTGAATTTGAAAAAAATGTGGACCTTTTTTTTTTCCTTTTCTTTTTTCTCTGTAAGGTTTTATGGTTCTTTTTTTTTTTTTTCTTCCACCATTAAGGCTTTGGCATGGTGCCCTTGGCAGCCTAGCATCCTTGCGTCAGGAGGGGGCACCAGTGACCGTCATATTCGCATCTGGAATGCTAACAGTGGCTCTTGTATCAGTGCCTTGGATACTTGTTCACAGGTAGGCTCACCCCCTGTATGTCATAGTACATGTAATGTTATCTTGCATGATATGAGGCTACATTTTTTTTTTTTGCTTCCTTCCAGGTATCATCTCTCGTTTTTGCTCCGAATTACAAAGAGTTGGTGTCTGGCCACGGTTTTGCTCACGACAAGGTTATCATCTGGAAATACCCCTCGCTTGTTAAAGTTACAGAGTTTGAAGGCAAGTTTGAGTTTCTGCTTCAAGTAATTGTGCAGTCACCCATCCTTTAGTTAAACATTACAACAACGCTGAATTGTGACACTTCACATTTTAAATTCCTGTCCAATTATCCATTTTAGGACACGAAGACAGAATCCTCAATTTGGCATTGAGTCCAGATGGTTCGACTGTGGCTTCTGTTGCTGCTGATGAAACCATTCGGCTTTGGAAGAGTTTTGAAAAGGATGCCGTCAAAAAACCCAAGCCCACCAACAGCATCATTCAACAACATATTCGATAACTATGAAATGTTAGTTTTAATAGATCCAACAAAAGGGGAGTTGGAAGGTTTAAAGATCTGAAGTCTAATAATGGGATTCCCAGAAGACAACCTCCCTCCTTTGAAAGTTGAACCATCGAATAACCATTTTGGTGATTTTTATTTTTCTTCACTCATGTTCTTACATATTTAACTCTAAAAGTGATCACTAAATTATGTACAGTGTAAATTTTCAAATAAAGTGTTGTAAGGATTTCTTTTCCCTTTTGACATGTATTTGCCTTTTATAAGTGCTCTGTGATCAGTTAGTTACATTTTGTATTTTAATGCATGGTTTTTAAGAGCTATTAAGTGGAATAATGTTTTGCCATGTTGGCAGACGGGTTGAATTAAAAACCACTGAAAGCCTTACAGGTTTTTTGTGACTAGCTTGAAATAATAAATGGTGGAATGTTGGTGGAGAAGGATGTATGCTTTGTCCTAATAAATGGCCTTTCAAAACTCAGTTAAACTGCATGCAACATTTGGTGATTTCTGGTGTTCATAAGTTGAAGGCAGCACTGCCCAATCCTGATCCTGGAAATCTATCTACCTGTAGAGCTCTGCTCTAACACACCTGTCTGTAATTGTCAAGTGCTCCTGAGCTCTCAATTTGCTGGTTCAGTTGTGATCTCCAGGAACAGTTTTGGCACCCCTGGTCCAAAGGTATAGTTTGAATTGATAGGAATCTCTCTATAATTTGGAAGTCATGCTATTGTGAGTACAATGATGCAAGAACTTACTCAGTGGTAAAGGGTCAGTGCATTATAATAAAACATCCAAGTATTACAGAGTTAAAATATGTGGGGGGAAAACAAGACACAAATGCTGTTGAGGGCTAATTCTCACCACCAAACGACAACCGACATGGGTACTACTTGTCACCAATTTAATGTTGACTCTGCTTTTCAGGTCGTTGAATGTCTGAGTAGTGAGTGACTTTTTGTAATCTGGTGATTGTCCTTGTTGGTCGGCGTATGTTTAGTGCAGTGTGAATGCAAGGCATCTCTAAGCAGTCTGAAAGCCTTGGGTTCTGTTATGGGAACTTAAAGTGATGGTTCACCCAAAAATGAACATTTATCTGCTTTCCCCCAGGGCATCAGAGATGTTTCTTCAAATGAAGATTTACTCAAAGCGTTTCTCGTATAATGCATGTCAATGGGGTGTTTTTCTAGGAGTTAAAAACATACGAATTCATATTAAACCCTGCGGCTCGTGATGATACATTGATGTCTTAAGACTCAAAACGATCGGTTTCTGCAAGAAACGGTATTCCCAACGCCATTACCTCCGCCGAAGATGGTCAAAACCCGGCGCGATCATAGATATAGAATCCTCATTCGTCTGTGTGTGAATCGGTCGGATGAGCCATCCGTGTACACATACCTATGATGGCATCTTTAGTTTGAGCTTCTTCGGCGGAAGTAATGGCACTGGGAAAACTGGATGAGATTCGTCTGACGTGAGGTAAAAAAACAAATACGGTTTCGTTTCCTTGCCGAAAACGATCGTTTCGTGTCTTAAGATATCAATACGTCACCATGAACCACAGGGTTTAGTATGGATTTGTATGTCTATGTGTTTTTTTACACATAGTGACTCCCCATTGACATGCATTATACAAGCAACGGTTGGAGTTAAAAATCTTTATTTGTTCTATTGAGAAAAAAAAAAACACCTACATCTTGGGGTAAGCAGATAAACATCACATTTTCATTTTTGGGTGAACTATCCCTTTAAGATATTTCAATTCTTAACCTGTGTTAACGTGCATGGAGTGTCCATAATATTTACACTATGTAAATATTGTGTTTAATTTCATTGTTAAATAAAAATCCACTTCACAAATTGAGCATAAAGCAAAAAATACAGTTTATTATAAAAAGCATTTATTAACTGATAAGTTATGAACAAACTCTAAAAAAAGTGACAACTCGTACATTTCCAATAAACTGCGGAAATATTTATTTACAGTCAAGTTTGAGCTTGTGGAACTGTACAGTGTGCAAACAACTGGGAGACTCATATGCCAGGAAAAAAGCCATGGTCAACCGGATTAAACCACAGACATGCTGTCAGGTTTCAGAGCAACGTCAATGAAGCGGTCTTCAGTGGACGAATTCTCTTCATGCATAGTGCTCCCCAGCCTCCAACATCCATAAATACAAAGAAAGGGGGACCCACTGCCAGATCCAATGTGCCGTTTCATCTCCCGTGTGATCATAAAAAACATGAACATTTGACAAAAATAATCTAACAACCATGTCTCTGATGTTTTGATTGGCCCACTTAGATCTCCTTCACTTTACCGTTGTGGGCAAATCCATTAGTGTAGTGCACAGTGCCGTTTTCTAAGTGTTTGCCATTGGCCACTACCACCGGCTCAATCACAGTGGTAATGCCATTCTGTTTGAGTTTGTCCTCATTAGAAACAGGTAGTCGCTTGCCCTTTACGTAGGCCTGGATCCAGAAGTTTGAGAAGAGGATGAAGAAAAACGTGCCGTACATCAAGATGAGATGAATGAAGAGAGGAACTTGGTATTCACACTTTTCCATGAAGTAATACTGAGAGATATGGGCAACCACCAGTACAAACTGAGTCTGTAGAAAATACAAGAAAAGAAATATAATTGTTCCATTTTTTTTTTTTTAAGTGCCCTAAGTATGCTTTTCTTTTGGATATTATCTTTCATACAGTGTATGATACGGCTACTTGTGAATGTAAAAGGTCTGTAAAGTTTCAGATTAAAGTGCACAATAAATTTAGTTATTGTCTCCCAAAAGAAAGAACCGATTCTGAACTGCCTTAAATGTGTCATCAATAAATCTAGTCTTACTTCCTGCATGAACCCATGTAGGTTTTTAACAAATCAGCATAATGCCATCTTATGGTCTTTATTGGCTGCCCATGAACAACGTCTACTTTTATCCGCCCTCGAACACTGTAGCTGAGGCCTGAAAGAGTTTGTTTCATGTTAAGAAGACACTGTGAAAGCAAACCCTTTTCCAAAAGTGGATTCAGATATGCCCTTTTTTTTACCATACAAAACTAAATTAGGATCTTTTAAAATAGCATAATAGGGGGCACTTTAAGAGAGAGCAAAACTACTGTATTGATGGAACAGAATTATAGAATGTAATGACAATTGCCTTGAATTGGAAGACAAGCATCAAATATTATTTTACTTAAATCTCATATTGTGTGTGCCATTCTAGTTAAACATTGATGCAAATGCAGTTCACGTTAATCCCATAAGATAAAGAGTTTAATTGAGTTTGCACTAACCAGTTGGATAGCCGTCATGTACTTTTTCCACCACAGAAACTTCTGGAAGCGCGGCCCTGCAGCAGCTAGACAGTAGTAGGTGTACATGATGACGTGAACACACGCGTTCACCAAAGCATGGAAAGAACCCATGCCACCCACTTTCATTTTCACATGAAAATAAATGCAAGTATTTGAAATTAGACATATTCACAACAGTTAATACACCTTAACTTTATTCTCATGTAGTTGCCCTCATGCAGAAAATAAATAAGTATTTTATAGGAACAAAAAATGACATTTTACAGGCTCCTAGAATCACAGATTTCAATTGTTTTCATATGGTTTAGTACTATTTGGTTCATAACTTCATGGCCAAGGTACAATCTGGGTCTTGAAGCAAAACCAGTTTATAACTACTGGGGCCAGTTGCATAAACATAGCCATTATGTTAAAGGGTTAGTTCACCCAAAAATGAAAATTCAGTCATTAATTACTCACCCTTATGTTATTCCGAACCCGTAAGATCTTCGTTCATCTTTGAACTCAAATTAAGATAAGCTCTCTGACCCCTCCATAGACAGCTATTTAATTAAATTGCTAATTAAATTAATGTTAATTAAATTGCTGTCTATGGAGGGATCGGAGAGCTCTCGGATTTTAATGAACACATTCAAAGTCCAGAAAGGCAGGAAAGACATTAAAATAGTCCATGTGATTCCAGTGGTTAAACTTTAATTTTATGAAGTGACGAGAACACTGTGCGCAAAAAAAGGGTTATTCAACAATTCTTCTCATCTGTGTATGCAGTTTACATTGGTCTGCTCTCTGTCAGCATCACACGCATGCGTAGTGGTGCTCAAGTGAACAGCATTAGCCAATGGGAAGCCGCTGTTCTGGCGTAACTCTGATGTAACTCAGAAGCGCTGCAATGAATTTACTATGTCAACAGCGTAAGAGACTGACATAGACAAAGTAATTGTTGAATAAAGTTGTTATTTTTGTTTGTGTTTTGCACACAAAAAGTATTCTCGTCGCTTCATAAAATGAAAGCTGAACCACTGGAATCACATGGAAAGCGTAAAGCAGCACTAGGTAACTTTTCAACCTTCATAATATATTTTCAAGACTCTTGTGATGATACATCGACTTACAATAGGTTGAATGACACGTCTGCCATAGCCTGATGGGGTCTGTATCGTTTTTAATCGTACTTTTAAACTTCGGGTTTCGGGTAGTAACCCGAGAACAAAAAGAACTACAAAATTCGACTGCTTTACGGCATATATGTCACTTCCTCCAACACCCACACTTCCTTAAATTCGGACGTGCGAGCCCAACTTTGTTCGTCGGATAATATAGTCATGTCCGAAGCAGCAAAGACAAATAAGAAAGAAAAGGTTTTGTTGGAGGAAAGCAATAAGAGGAAACGAAAAAGTGATGGGATTAAAGGCAGGACGAGGATGAACATTGGACCAGCGTTTGCTCGTTGGCGTGAGCTGAAGGAGGCGTGCCCGACCGACTTCTGTCATGCTTGTTATGGTGATTACCTACCACTCAAACATTGAATTGAAGTATTATATAGATTCTGTAAAACGGTAACCAATAGACTACTAATGACGCTGGCTTGTAAACGTGAGCATCGCGATTATTTGGCATTTGAAAAAAATAAAACCCATGAAATTATATTCATATGACATGCTGAAACATATGCCACTGACTGTACCTGGGATGAAGACATTTCACACGCGACGCCAGAAGAACACCTGCATGTGAACTCCTCCTGCAGTGTTCAGGGGAACTGTTAGTGCTGCACCAACCCACGGGGCCGCTTTTATGAAGTTATTTGGCCCGCCCTGCACCACTGTATATATTTTTACAACCCGCCCCGCACCCATTAAATAGACATACGGGGTCCACGGGTTATGAGACCACCCGCGCATTACTAGCTCAGGGCTATCAGGGTTGTCATGTCAACCAACGCACGTGCGATGGCATCCCCTGTTGTAGGATGACAGAGCTTACGACAGTAGTTGAGGACATAATTTTTTCTCAACTGTAGGGGGACCCCGAGAGCAAAAGTTGCTAAGTGCTGCTTTAAAGGGGTGGTTGCATGCGATTTAACTTTTTTAACTTTAGTTAGTGTGTAATGTTGCTGCTTGAGCATAAACAGTATCTGCAACGTTACAGCACTGAAAGGTTAATGCAAACGGAGATATTGTCTTTTAA
This sequence comes from Pseudorasbora parva, assembly GCF_024679245.1. Taxonomy (NCBI): domain Eukaryota; kingdom Metazoa; phylum Chordata; class Actinopteri; order Cypriniformes; family Gobionidae; genus Pseudorasbora; species Pseudorasbora parva. Next base: position 13,724,841 of record NC_090180.1, read on the forward strand.
AGTTATGGCAGTTCATGGTCTACAAAAACGGTACATTTTGGTCTACAATGAGCTTCTTCCCGGGTTGGTGATATCATAAACTCTTGCTAGTCACTGCAGATGTGACTTCTGCCCGTAATGGTAAGGGGCGTGGCGTTTCCGGACAACCTGTGCTTGGCACTTCAGCCAATAAAAATACATTTGGCCATCTAACCAATCTAAGACCATTGCGTTTTTCGGAGGGATGGGCTTCATAGAAGCAGGAAGCAAACGAGCCGTTCAAAGGACAGTGGAGACAGCGGTGTGGAATAAAGGTCAAATTCAAGAAAAATAAGTGTTAAGACATGGTATACTGCACCCCATTAACACAACCAAGCCTAGAAAAAAACCCACAGAACCACCCCTTTAAATAAATTGCTGTCTATGGAGGGAGGGGTCCGAGAGCTCTTGGATTTCATCAAAGATATCTTAATTTGTGTTCCGAACATGAACAAAGGTTTTACGGGTTTGGAACGACATGAGGTTGAGGAATTAATGACAAAATTTGTGGGTGAATGATCCTTTTAAGACTCTCTCACTTGCATATGCTCTCAGACTAAATATAAAATATCTTAAATTGTGTTCCGAAGATGAATGGAGGTCTTACAACAGTAATGTGGAACAACATTAGGGTGAGTTATTAATGACATAAATTTCATTTTTGGGTGAACTAACCCTTTAAGTACTAGTATGACCAACTAGCAGTTAATTATGAGGCAATCAGTCTTACTTTTTAGTATCAAATTAGACGAATCTGTTTTTATGTAACTGACTTAAACCAGTTATGAACTTAAAGAAAAAAATTTGATGACTAACTTGTAAGACTAGTCTTATCAGTTTATGCAACCAGCCCCTGATCTGTTAAACCAGCGACTACAGTATTGATATACTCACCAGGAGTAAGAGTGATGCCCCACCACCAGGTCCAAGGCAAGATGGAATGATGGAAGATATGCAGGAATGTCACCTGACTGTGCTTCTTTCTCAATACAAAAAACACCTGGATCACAGACACAGTTCTTGTTAACTCGGGTAACAAATCATCCTGTATTTAGTGAGGAAGCTACTGTATAATGTGCCTGATGCCTTTGCATATCCTATACCAAATACAGCATTTCAAATTTAAAGCATGATAATCACAGCATGAAGAACTATTCTTACCGTATCTAGAAGTTCAACATATTTGGAAAAATAGAATAACCAGGCTGCTCTAACCATCTGAGGACATAAGGATGAACACAATTATCAATAATGCATTCTCATTCAAAAGTTGGGGGTCTGTAGGATATATAAAATATTTTTGAAAGAATCAAGTCTGCATGTTCACCATGTCTGCATTTATTTGATCAAAAAAAGCATAACTAGTAATATAGTGAAATATTATTACAACTGTTTTTATTGTAATTCATGTAAGTTATTCCTGTGATCAAAGCTGATTTTTCAGCATCATTACTCCAGCCTTCAATGTCACATGATCCTTCAGAAATCATTTTAAGGGAAACTTTTATACTTTTTTTTAGGATTCTTTGAAGAACAGAACGTTTAAGAACAAGCATTTATTTGAAATAGAAATCTTTTGTAACATTATAAATGTCTTTATTATAGCTTTTGATCAATTTAATGCATTCCGGCTGAATAAAAGTATTAATTTCTTTCAACGTGTGAATGAAATAAACTTACTCTGAGAGCGTCGGGACTGTTGGAGGTGTCACAAAGGTCACATCTCCAAGTGTACGTTGTTCCCCAGCCAGCCATCAAGAACTGCAAGCGTCAGGCAGATCAAAAATTACACAAAAGCACAATAACATGGTTTATTCATCTTCTCTTCTGTCATAATTTACTCACCCTCATGCCATTCAAAACATCTCTGACTTTCTTTCTTCTGTGGGACACAAAAGATGTTCATCAGAATGCTCACGCTGCTCATATAATGAAAGTGAATGATGCCCATATATGACTACATCATAAAAGTATCATAAAAATGCTCCATGTGTTGTCAGTACACACAAAACCCTTCTGCTTTTATGATACTTTTATGATGCCCATTTGTCATTTTTGAAGCTTGCCAGCTATGGTCATTCACTTTCATTATAAGAAAACGAGTAGCTTGAAGTTTCTGCTAAACATATTCTTTTGTGATCTACAGAAGAAATACTATTGTAAGGTGAGCACATTTTCTCCTCAAAGACATCAGTTCACATGAAGAAGTTTACTCTCCCAAACACAAAAAAATGAAAAGGTTTCCTACCTCATAAACAATGTAGGCATTGTAGATCACCATAAAGAAGTTATAGATAATCATCGTTGTGTTGAGGCGGAGAGGTTTGCGGTTGGCCATGTATCGTGGTCCCACACATAAAACGAAGAACACGTATCCCAGCAAGATGAACGTCATCTGAATGGGACCCTGCATCAGCGGATAATCACGCACTCTGGCATCTGAGCAAATTGCACATCAACTGATTAGCCACATGAAACAAGCCTCTACAGTAGATTTATAATGACTAGTGCTGTTTACAACAAATATGACCGATTTGAAAGCTTTAACAGAGCTCATCTGAAAAGCATGATGTGATTAGCTCTTACCAGTTCTTTTCAGAATATAGTCGTAGAACCTCATGACGTTTGAAAACACCTCTTGAAACATCTTGTCTTGATTTCTTCAGACAACTAATAAACTGGAGGACATAAGTAAATGTGTTAAAACAAGGCGACCAAACAATGAGAAACCAGCTAGTAAAGGCTGGTCAGAGTAATATGCTGTTATCAGGAGGACAGTGAAGACAAGAGTCAACAATGGGAGCCTAGCAAAAGCAAACAAGAAACAGCTGGCCATTTGAACATGATAAAAAGCCCATGAAAAGCCAAGTGGTACATGATGTTACCAAAGCCCAATCATTATAATTACCAACTATACTATTGAGTGTACTACAATATGTGTGTAGTTGGCACAGTTTTTTAACCCAATCTCTTGATATGAATGTATTAGGGAAAATGGTCCTGTAACTGGTCATCGTTTTGCCTTCACTAGTCTAATTCTAAATGGTTATGCGTTCAAGTTTATTTTTCATTTTTTTAATAAATAAAATGTTTATATACAACTATAGTAGTACACTTTTATTGTACAAAAATTACACAGCAAATATAGCATGTAGTCTCTTACATGAAGTTATAAAAGCTGCATTGATAATTGCATAAGAATTTGTACAATTTTAAATAGTTTAGCAGCCCATCAACTTTCCAGATATTTCATATCAAGTTGCCGATGCAAAAATGTTGGAAAAAAACAAAGCCAACACCTTTTTTTGCTCTATACGCCAAATGTTGAGCAACCAAGAGAAGATTGAATGAAGAGACTAGTTAGAGTGTGTGTCTACTGCACAAAACGCACATGGGATCCAACCAGACAAACCGATCAGACTAAAGACTTAGGCCTTGTTTCACAGACAGAGCTTAGATTAAACCAGGAATAGGCCTTAGTTAAATTTAGGTAGGTTTTATAAACGTGCCGTAGAAAAAACATCACTGGTGTACATCTTGCGACAAAACAATGGCACTGATATATGTAAACATGTCAGCACAAGTTGATTTCAGTTAAAACAACTCAAACATGCATTTTAGTCTGGGACTAAGCTTAAGCATTGTCTGTGAAACTGGGCATTAATGTCATTCTCCACAGCTGTTTGTATGTGGGACGGTTTTCGGCAGGGAAACAATGGGATACGATGACAAAGCACACTAAACAGACCCTTCACTGCTTATCTGCCTACACATCTAATGCATTACCACCTGTTTCATCAGAACAGAACATCATAAAGGCACAAGAGAGACACAATTGTTGTGTTTAAAAATCTCCTAAACTATTAGAGGACTCTTATTGTCCTCATGCTCTTACTTAGAATCAAACAAAGTTGCTTATAAGTGTCCATGAAAAAACCCTTCCGTAAACCCTTCAATATGGTATGAGCTCTGAATCTATACAAAATAATGTCTATACACCAAAAACACTCTGAAGTTATTTATGTGGTGAGGATGAAGATGATGCCATCTGTACAACCTGAACTCCAAATAATAACGCAATAGTGCAAAGCCAGTCAAACTGGTGAGGTGAAGAATCATAGATATCTATCCTGTCACAGAATCAGATTAACTCACTAGACAGGAACTGCTAATGACAACATCACGAAAATGAGTCACAGTCAATCCTACACAGAAAAAAAATCATAAACAAGGGACACGCAAACTAAATCCTGAGAGACGGTCTAAACTGATCAAATCTAGTGTCTCATCACATTTCTCAGTCACCTAAATAAGGAGGAAAATATAGACAAACTATCCCAAGAAACTATATGATAGGAGACAGCGTAAGGGATTCCCATTCATAATACAGCCTATTACAAATACAAAAGTATGTTTTAAGCTTACCTGTTGTCTTTCTGTTGATACAGTCACCACAGTCCAAAATAAATAAATAAATAAATATATACAAAAACTGTTAAAAAAAATTCTGCCCCACAGGGGCAAATAAATGGATGACAGACCCAAGTAAGCAGTGGACACAGTCTCTGAACTTTGGTTTTTTACCCAGTGTCCTTATCCTTTCTTTCAGTGTCCCTCAATCACAGCAGTCTTCACCAGAGATAGAATAAATGACAGACCAGTGGGAGTTTTCCCAAGACAGAGACAGGCCAAGTTCAGAGGAGTCACTCCCTGCCCAATATAAACCTGAGCAGCAGCTCATTCAAAAGAGACAACACCCGCCTGGTTTCGGGACTGTAACCTGCATTCAGCTAGATGACAGGAACCGCCCTCTGAAACCCACCTCAAAACTCAACGATTGGCTCTTGAGAGCGAGGCTGGTCTGTGATTGGCTCTAATACTGGTTAGGTTTTTATCATGCAGTGGAAGTAGGCGAGAATCAACGGAGACTGCTCAACAATAAAAAGTCTTTTGTTTCCCTTGGGTCACAAATATGAGCCTATCCAGTGAGTGTAAGCCCAATACACAAAGTCAGAGAAAAATGGAAATATATAGGTAACACACTCACACAAATATATATAAAATGGTAATATATATTTACACACACATTTTATTTATTTATATTATATTTCCATTATATATATTTTATTATTATTATTTTTTTTAAAAAAATAAAATGTGTGTTACCTATATATTTCCATTATATATATATATATATATATATATATATATATATATATATATATATATATATATATATATATATATATATATATTATGTCATATTTATATACACACAGATTTTGATTTAATGTTCCTTAGTCAGGTATAATAAATAAATAAAATGAATCAATGTGTGTATTTAGTATTATGTATAAATGTACTTTTTATTAAATCTTTGGAATTATATGTGCATATTTTTTTTTAGTTTTTATTGCATTGCATTCCATTTCATTTTAAATTTAGTTTTAGTCATTCTAAGTCAACGTATTTTATTTTAGTTAGTTGCCAAGGCATTTGTTTAAGGTTAAGTTTTCACTTAATTTGTTTCAGCTTTATTTCTACACTGTAAAAAATAATTCAGGTCTCTAATTGAAAAGGTGACTGATCACATCTAAAATTTTCATTTGGCCAAACTGAATTTCTATGAATTCAATTGAATCAATTCACAGAAATTCAATTTGGCCAACAGAAAAATTTAGATGTGATCAGTCACTAGAACATTTTCAACTGGAGACATGATTTTATTTTTATTTTTACAGTGTATGGACATTATAAATATTTTGAATAACTTTAATTTTAGACAACAATTTTAATTTTAGCTAACAATAACACTGAAGCAGATTATTTATTTTTTTGCCACACAATGTGAACAAGTTACCCCTTGTTGTAGCCACCCCTTTAAGAAAAACCAAGATATTGGTGTAACTGAATCGGTTTACTTTTATGTGTCAAGGTGTTAAAGTGATGGCTGATCTGGGCCTCTACTTTAATCTCTAGCTAGATGAGCAGTATAGCAATGAAATGGGTTTTAAATCATAACAGCAATAATGACAGACATATCAGATACATGTCTATATGTCTAGAAGTCAATGAGCCCTCCAGCTCACCATGTGGCACTTGTTCTACACAGGGACACTACCAGTCAGTTTCACTGGATTCCCGTAGCACTGGTCCGACCCGTTCCTTAGTCGTTGAGGACAGGGTGTGGGATCCGTCAAACTGACGCATTCTTCTAGCCGTCCGGGAGGAGGTGAAGAATGACAAAAATCCTGACACGAGTGGGGAGTCTCTGCTCTCAAACCATTTTCTCTGACACAAAACGCAGTTTGATAACCGACACACTGACTGTCATGTCGCAAAACCAAAAATTCAAAAATGCATATTCTAACCCAGGATATCTTGCCATTTGTGATTTATGACTCGTGCCTCAAATACCCTTTTCTACACTAAAACCTCTGATATGGTTCTGATGACCAGTTGTGTAAACTTCCTGTGGTTGAGGACAAGTACTAGAACAAGAGATAAGTAACAATCACAGACAAGCATCCGGTTACATACTTTCACATATTTGTGGGAATGTCCCAGAACTCCATTCCACCCTTTTATGTCAACACTCTTAGAAATCTTTATAGAACCTAAAGAGCTTAAAGAAAAAATAAGGTTAAATGTCTAAAGTTATTGAATTATACTTTCATGTTTAATAGGTTATTTGATTTCTTTAGTGATACATGCTGTTTAATTCATAAAATTTTACAAAATAAATCAATAAAATGATCCCAGATTGGAGACCCTTAAAAGGTTCTTTGTGTGACCCTGGACCACAAAACCAGTCATAAGTCACACAGGTATATTTGTGGCAAATAGCCAACAATACACTGTATGGGTCAAAATTATAGATTTTTCTTTTATGCCAAAAATCATTAGGATATTATCTAAAGATTATGTTCCATGAAGATATTTTAAAAATGCCCTATACCGTTAATATATAAAAAATGTATTAGTAGTTATTAGTAGTAATATGCATTGTTAAGCACTTAATTTGGACAATTCCCCAGATTCCATATTTTCAAAAAGATAGTATATCGGCCAAATATTGTCCTATATCCTAACAAATCATATGATATATAAAGATGATTTTAAAAAATTTACCCTTATGACTTTATATGACTTATGGTTTATATATGGTCCTGGGTCACATATATGAAGTCACATATTTCTCATATATCCCTTTAATGTTCTATATAGAACCTTTTCTTCTAAGAGTGTATAACCAAATTATTTATACTAAGTGTGGAGAATCATCTCTGATGTTTACTTCACCTCACCCTATATGCTATACTTACATCATAGTTTAACATAAGGATGTATGTTGTACTATATTTAGTTTTGGAAACGCCCATTGAGTCCAATATCCAAGCTCTCTAAGCATGTCTAAAGGTATAAAAAGCTAGTTTTAGCAATTAAAATAAAAATAACCAATAGGCTTTAGATAAATCACACCCATAATTTGCTAGCTACATGCTAGTCAGTTGCAGGTGGTATCATGGGAAGATATTCTCAATCTAGAGTAGTAAAACAAAATCGGTGTAGTCCAACATTAATCATCAAAATTTTTTGTTAAATACTGAAAGGCTCTCAACTTTAAATGTGTATTTCTGCTTTTCCTGCGATTCCTTTTAGAAGTAGGCCTACACTAGGATAAACGATTGGCATCAAAGCTAATCCGAAGCATTTTCATTCTGAAGCATTCTGATTTATTAGAAGTGATTTATAAAGTATTTTACTAGAGAGAGCATATAACTACTGTTGCTATAACCAGGTGATGTGATGGAAAAACCAGCACCACAGGCAACGCATCAGCAAATAGCAGCCAGTTTGAGTCAGCAGCACCTGAAGGGCGGATTTCTGAGTGTGACAGGGGCGGCAACCCTTGCTAATCCTTTATTTTATGAAATGACTTAACTGAGATTAGTGTTCTAATACTATTTATATAATCCAACATTAAAAACTATATAATTCTGATTATACAGCTTTATCCACCACTGTTTTAGGCTCTGTACAAAATTCTCATTCTGCTCACCAAAGCGTAATTGATTTGATCAAAAATATAGTAAAAGATTCATACAGTTTAATATTATTATGATTTAAAATAACTGTTTTAATACATTTTAAAATGTAATTTATTCCTACACTAAGAAAAGGTTCTATATAGATCCTTAAAAGGTTCTATCGGCTCTACGTATTTGGAACCCCTAAAGGGTTCACTGAAAAAAAATGCTTTTCTTAGTATTTTTGTCTTGTTTCTAGTCCAAACATCTAAAAATTCTTAAAACAATAAGTATTTACTACACTCTAAAAAATGCTGGGTTAAAAACAACCCAAGTTGGGTTGAAAATTGACAAATCCAGAAACTGGGTTGTTTGAACCCACACTGTAAAAAAATTAGAAAAAGAGTTACCTGGTTGCCTTAAAATTTTGAGTTCATTGAAATTAAAATTTTGAGTTAATACAATGACATTTTTTTGAGATTCGACAACCTTTATTCAAATATTATTAAAAGATTTTGTAAGTATATTGGGTAATTGCGTGTGTTTTATTTTTGATGATGCGGTGAAACATGCCAAATTGTGCTATTTTCATGATTTATCAAATTTTTTATGTGGTTCAGATGCAATAATTTTTTGAGTTTCTATTTATTAAACTTATTTCCTTCATTGTATCAACTCAAATTTTTAATTTGCATGAACTCAATTTTAAGGCAACCAGGTTACTTACTTTTTTAAGTTAAACCAACAAAAACCAACAAATTTTTTTTACAGTGCAGTGAATGGACCCATTTAAACAACCCAATTTCTGAGTTTGTCCATTTTCAACCCAACTTGGGTTGTTTTTAACCCAGCATTTTTTAGAGTGTAGGCAAGCAAAAGTAATGTTCTTGTTTTGGGAAAAAATAACTCAAAATGAAGAGAGTTTTTGCTTAAAATATGTAAAATAATCTGCCAGTGTAAGTAAAACAATCTTAAAACATTATTTTACTTACCCCATTGGCAGATTATTCTGCTTATTTTAAGCAAAAACTCTCTTAATTTTGAGTTATTTTTTACGAAAACAGGACGATAATTTTTACTTGTTTCTAAATATAAGAATTTTTAGATATTTAGACTGGAAACAAAACAAAAATACTAAATAAAAAATGCATTTTTTGCAGTGTTTTTTTTTTAGTATACTCAACTCCAAAGAAACTTTTATCATAAAAGGTTCTATCATGACAAGAAAGAACCCTTTTGGAACTTAAAAAGGGTTCTATATAGAAACTTTTAGGGGTTCCAAATACGTAGCACCGATAGAACCTTTTCTTCTAAGAGTGATGATGGCAAAGCTCATTTTCAGCATCATTACTCCAGTCTTCAGTGTCACATGACTCTTCAAAAATCTTTTTGATGTCACTTTCAATCAATTTAACGAATCCTTGCTGAACTAAAGTTAATTCCTAAAATCCTACTGACCTTAAACTTTTGAACGGTAGTGCATGTATGCTCCCAATCGTTCAAGTCATACAACGATTGTATGATTGTATGAGTCATACTCCCAGGCCTTCATGTTACATTCCAGGCTTTTATCATCACCTTATTCTTCACACGTCATACCTGAGTATCATACTTTTCATTCCCTATACATCTGACTGACCGAGATAAACGTGACTCTGCTGACCTCTGACCTACTTTTCACTTCCATTTCCAGTATTTATGGTTCAACTGCAGACAGTAAACCAAGTTCTATGAATTAGGACATCATATTGGATTTTTTTTTATCAATGTGCCACCTGAGGCACATCTACCTGACGATATGTGAATTGTTAAAAGTTCTCTATCGTTTAGCCAATCATGTGCGTTAGCAGAACTGTACTCAACACACCTAAGCCAAAAAAATAAAGCGCAACAACACAACGAACCGCGGCAATCCTTACATTGTGGGTCAAACCGAACAAGGAACCTCACACTAATGAATTGTGAGAGTCTGAGAGCACAATTGTTCATGCATGATTCAATTTAAAGAATCAGCTGTCTCTCATTTCTCTCATTACTCTACTGAATAAATCTTTGCTTCTCATTCCAGCCCTTGTGACTGAAAACTGAATTATTGTAATTTCGAATTACATTAGATAGGCGTGTTTTCAGGACTCAAACTGATAACTCGTCCTGAATGGATGCCATCCATACGGGTGCTGGTCTGCATTCATTTGCTAATACAGACACATCAGCAGATTCTAAATAGAAATGAGGATGGTTTCCATTCAGTTATCCTTCGGTATCAACCTCAGACGGGCTCAAAATAAGAAATCCTTTAATTGTTTTAGCTAGACTATTGAGCGAGAGGGAAGCACCATATCAAAGTAGTGAAACTGGACTGCCTCTTTCAGTTCTCTCTTTCAGGCAAATTTAAGGAGCTCATTAACACCAGTACAGTAAAATTGGGATTGTAAATAATAGGGCGTTATATCACACATTAGGGCTTGGTTTCACAGGCTTAGACTAAGCCAGGATTAGTTCAATTAGGACATTTAAGTAGACTTAATAAATGTGCTTTAGAAAAAAAAACATTACTGTTGTACATCTTGAGACAAAACAACGGCACTGATATATTTTAATGTCTCTTTCAGTTAAAACAGATCAGACATGCATTTTAGTCTGGGAGGTTTAAGCCTTATCTGTTAAGTGGGTTAATATATCTTTAAATATTTGTTTAAAAAAATGAAGAACTAAGTTTTAATTACATTATTGATTTACTTATTTAAAAATAATAATAAAGATGTGTATATTTGACATTACGTCTTAATGGAACTCTCTCCATCAACAAATATTTTAGCTTTTACATTTTTTGAATTTATATAAAAATACACTTTCATTTAAAGGTTTGGGGTCAGTATTACATTGTTTATTTATTTTTAAATGTTTTGATGCACATCATAATTTTTATTCTCACCAAGGCTGCATTTATTTAATCAAAAATACAATAAAACAGTAATATGAAATTATTACTTTCAGAAATTACGGTAGTCTAATAGGCTGATTTGGTGCTCAACATTTTTGTGTTTGGAATAGTGATACATTTTTTTTAATTATTATTCTTTGATGAATAATATTATACGTCTTTACTGTCACTTTTGATCAACTGAATGCATCCTTGCTGAATAAAAGAAAAAAAACTTTTAAAAGGTAATGTATAAGATGTAAATGGTCATCATTTCTTTTGCTTGTTCATTTGAAATAGTTCTCTAGTGTGGAAATCTTTATTTTCTATTCCATGTTGCCTCTTAAAATCATAACGCTGCAATCATGCTCTTTATGTTAGTTTTAAAATAAAGAATAGCATGTCAAAGTCATACAGTTATCAGTATGTTTATGCATTTGTTGTGTATGCTAATTATTTAGATAACTAGTTTAATTTTAGCCAAATTAATCAATGTTGTCTAAAGGGTGTTTGTGCAATTCACAGATTATTTTGCACAACCTCAAATTTGCAACACTTGCTATTACAATAAAATAAAATAAAAACAGTAATATTGTGCAATATTGTGTTACTTCCAGAAATGATTTGATATCTCATTTCGTGCTCAACATTTGTGTGTTTAAAACGGTGATGCATTTTTTCAGGATTCTTTGATGAATGGAAAGTTTAAAAGTTAGCCTATTTGAAATAGAAATCATTTGTAATAATTTGTCTTTACTGTCACTTTTTACTGTCAACTGAATGTGTCCTTGCTGAATAAAAGTATTAATTTCTTTAAAAAGATAGTGTATAAGAGAAGAAAGGGATCTATAAATGATCAAATTCTTTTTTTTTTTTTTTTTTTTTAAATCACATTTTTGCTTTTATCATTTGAAATAGTTCTCTAGTGTGGACAATTCATTTATTTTGTATTTTTTTATTCCATGTAGTCTCTTAAAATAATAAAGCCGCAATCATGCTGTTTAAAATTAAAGAATTAAATTAAAGAATTCAAATAAAGAATAACACATCAAAGTCATACATATCAGTTATCCATATGTGTGTGCATTTGTTGTGTATTCTAATTGTTTAGACAGTTTAATTTCAATGAATGTTGTCGTCTAAAGGATGCTTGTGCAATTCAGATTCTATTGCACAAACTCAATTTTGCAACACTTCACTTTATCTCAAATCTTGTAAATCACTGGATGAACAACAGAATTGTACACTGTAAAATATATATAGTTGGTTTAACTTAGAAAAGTAAGTTACCTGGTTGCCTTAAAATGTTGAGTTCATTGAAATAAAACATTTAGAGTTAAACAATGAAGGAAATTGATTTAATAAATACAAACTCCAAATATTATTGTATCTGAACCACATAAATATATATATTTTTGTGATAAATCATGAAAATAGCGCAATTTGGCATGTTTCACTGCATTACTACAAATTAAACACATTTTTATGCAATATGCTTACTAAATCTTTTCATATTATTAAAATAAAGGATGATGTAATTTCTTAAAAATTAGCATTAGTGTTGGGCGATATGCCTAATTTTCCAATCGTCATATCGTCAGCCTGTGAGATCGCCGATACGCGATCTTATCGCGTCGGGGCGGAGCATTCAGTGGCATAACTTTGTTTTAAAAAGTGGGTGGGACAGTCTCACGAAAATGCGTATAGTACGAGTGTGCAATCTCGTGGAATGTATACGTCAAAATGAGCTTTGGCTTACAAATGGTAGGCTACGCAGTTTTTTGTGTGCATATGATACACACTTTATGGCGTATTATAAGGGGATGCATCTAAACACAATATAGCGTTAGTGTCCAGATTTTTCACGTGAATAAAGGCATAGATTTGCACACTTTAAATCCTCGTATTTTTTTCTCATTAAAACCGAATATCATCAGTGATTGTACATGAAGAGCAGGGACAGTTTTTGTGCATTTTGTTTCGTGATTTTACCGGAACGAATACAAAAGTTAGATTAAAGTGCTCTGCACATGCACGAGCCACGAGAGAAATCTGCAGCACTGAAAACAGCGGCAACGAGCGCCAGATCGCCTCTTATTTAACAATCGAAATGATGCTCTTCTAGTTAACCAGATGTGTTGTGTTTGTATTATTTAGGTTCATCCGTGAAGCAATCCGTGTGCAACTGGTCCGCTGTTGCATACCACAAACACAGCATTTATTCATTATTTTTTATTTAAAATCCAAAAGTTTTTACTGAACATGGCTCGTCACTAGCCTACATAAACAGCATTTTATTCAATTAATTTATTCATATTTAGATTTAGCTAACACAAGTGGCAAAACATTTAAACATAGGTTATAGCCTAAATCACAAACATTTTAAATTAGAAACTTACAATAGGCTATTCAAAAACAGCCGACTCTCGTCTTTTCTTTCGTTTTTAAACCTTTTAAAGGAAATCCTGCAGTCTCGTTTCCTTGCTTAACTTGAGAAAAAAAGCCATGTGATGACTTTGAAACAAGAGTAGGCCTATATTTTAAGTTATACGCATCTGTGGTTAAATTACTGGATTTTCGCGTCAATAGCCTACCTGTTTATTTTAATGCGAACAATGTTCTGTCGTTTTAATGCAGCAACGCAGCGCAGCAAAAAATAGCCTCGGTACGAAAACGATCCGTGTACTGCTGCAGACGCACCGCTCCTGGAACGGACTGACGGACAGCACCCGCGTGCAGTGTGACAGCTGTCATCCGTTAACATGGGTACGGAAAAAAATACGCACCGCACACGCACTGCAGACGGGGTATGTGTGAAACGGGCTCCATCGGAACGCGTGTTCAGTGCAGCGGGCAACAAACTCCCCACCGCAACCTTCTCAAACCAGCTGGTTTTCTTTATACAAAACATTTTTGGGAATAGATACCTGAATTGCATAACAATAATTGTTGTCTTAATTGTTTCTGGCCTTGTGTTTGTTTTAGCAATAAGTTCATTCGAGTAGCCATACATTTGAGGTGATTTAATTGTTTTGCCGTTTTATTTGAGTTCTTTCATTGTGTTTTTTTATTTACTAAAGCCTATTTCGTTATTTATTATTTTTAGGCTACCGTCAACCTGGTGTCGCAGCCTGTCTATTTTAATGGACTATTTATTTCTGTAGCCCATACAGCGCGCAAGGGCTAAAACACATTATTAGAAAATACATTGTCTGCTGACATTTAAGTATTTCACTGCACTTTAACAAGAAATCTTAGCTTAACGGCCAGTGCAATATTTTTTGTTCATTGTTGTTCAGTCGTAAGTCGTTTGAAATAAAGCTGCTTTTACTTTTTGACTGATTGCTCTGTTCAAATGTATAGGCTATAGCCTATAATTATAATATAGCAATTTGTTATTGTATTATTATAAGTATAAAATAAATGTACATTTATGAAAAAAAAAATGCTTTAGCCTGATGATGATGATGCCGTTTTCGCCGTGGCTCATGTGAATTTGTGAATATAGGGCTAGGTTGATCACCTTGCAATTAAATTCTGAAACTATATAGTTTTCATAGTTGTATGTAAAAACATTTTTTTCACTGAAGAGTAACTCATTTTTACATTTTAAAAGCGTGTGGTGTTGCACTCGCAGTATATATGCGGCACGTAGCCTGTGAGTGCAACACCACGCGCTTTGATGTTGATGTGAATAGTAAGGCTAAGCAGAATAAGTACAATTAATGTAATGATGATGATAATAATAATAATAATAATAACTATGATCATAATATTTTCATTTAATAATAATTTTTATTTATTTATTATATTCATGGGGAACGAGCCAAATATCGCCTTGAAATCGCCAACAGCTTCAGCTTTCGGCGATCTCTCTGCCTATCGTCGATACACGATACTATCGTCTATCGGCACAACCCTAATTAGCATTGTATAAACTCAAAGTTTTAATTTCAATTAACTCAAAATTAAGGCCACCAGGTAACTTTTTTTAATAGATTTTTTTACAGTGTAGGGGTGGTAACTATTAACAAAACAAAACAACAACAGCCACCATTATAAAACATCACCAAATTAAACTTCAGTAATATAACACCATGAATGCATAATGAACTTGGTCAGAAGGGCAAAGAGAATGTCTGACGACTACAACCACATGTACAGAGAGATCCTGAGCCACACCTCTCTCGTTTATGCAATGTCATCGTAAGCGGCCCAAAGTGATTATGTCACCTACTCCATCACGGATGCTACTCAGGGTGGATGGTATGCAATAGGACACAGAGAATGTCTTCTGCTTCTAAGAATAACCACCACACATTGTTAAAGTCCGCATGAAACGGAAGTTGTGATGGGCCTTTCTTCGCTATTGTGACGCATATCTGAGCAAAACGGCTTCTCGGAAAACAAAAATGTAGGGCAAAACCTGATTTTGTCAATGAGGAATTGAATGGATGGATGTGGTTATTGCTGGGATCTCATGTGGGTGACAGGTTGTCTGTCCTTGTGGCAGGAAGCATCAGAGAAGAGTTATTTGATTAAAGATTATGAGAGCATGTGAATGAAATACTTATTATAATAACGTGCAAAAATCCCCCGTTTAGACGTACATCTTTTTCGCAAAATGTTCTGTCATTTCAGGGCTCGGAACAATATTCCACTTTTAGTGAGGGAATGTACAACTTTTACTTTTAAAATAAAATTAAAAAGGTGGTTGAGAGAGACCCAAATATGCGACCATATGTGAAGTGTATTCTAACTGGTTAAGTTTGTAAGATGGGCCTGTGTAATATCCATAATCATTCATAACTTCTTTCTTAGACTTGGTGCAATACAGATGAATGGTAAATTAATGTTTCTTTTTTTCTAAATAACTTGTCGCTGTTCTGATACTGATTGCTGTATTAGTGTGTCTTAATGTGTTATATATAATTTTTATTTATTTTTTTATTTTATTTTTATGTATAACATCTACCTGCCAGGGGGTCTGCAGATGGAAATTAGCCTAAGGCTATAATCTGGCATATTTACATTTGTTTTAATGTTCATTAATATGCATTGTTCCCCCTTTCTTAAAATAAATAAATGAAAATGAATGAAAATCACAAAGGGTAAGTTCACCCAAAAATAAAAATTGTCATTAATCACTCACCCTCATGTCGTTCCAAACCCGTCAAACCTTTCATCTTCGGAACACAAATGAAGATATTTCTGATAAAAATGGAGAACTCTCTGACCCCTCCACAGACAGAAATCTAATGAACTATTTCAAGGTCCAGACTCCAGAAGGTTAGTAAAGACATTGTTAAAGTCATCTATGTGACTACAGTGGATCAACCTTCATTTTTTGAAACAACAAGAATACTTTTTTATGAAGAAAAAAAAAAACGACTTTATTCAACAATCTCTTCTCGTCTGTGCCAGTCTCAGTGCAGCGCTTCCAAATTCTCAGGCTCACCAATGGCTAGCTCCTGCGGTAGCATCACATGCATGTGTCATGCTAGTGTCGTCCAATGGTTCTGTCATAGCGCTTCGAAAGCACTGCACTGTATTTACTACGTCAACAGCGTAGGAGACTGGCACAGATGAGAAGAGACTTTTTGTGCACAAAGTGTTCTCGTCACTTCATCAAATTAAGGTTGAACCACTGGAGTCACATTTTAACAATGTCTTTCCTACCTTTCTGGGCCTTGAAAGTGGAGGGCTTTCAAGGGGTTTCACGAACATGAACGAACATCTTACAGGTTTGGAACGACATGAGAGTCAGTAATTAATGACAGAATTTAGATATTTGGGTGAACTAACCATTTAATATTAGAGAAGGTTCAATGGTTGGACAAAAGGGTATCTTACTAAGATTATGCCTTAGTTCAATAGTTTGGGTCATATGCCCAATATTTAGGATGCATGTTTTGGCAAACAACAACAATGTAAGCACACACTGAGTAAAAAAAATTGTTGGCATAACTTCTTGGAGCTGCAACAAACTAGCAACCTTAAACGGTCAAGCTGGTTAGCAAAACATGGGTTGGTGCTCAGACCAGCTAGAAACCAGTTAGAATGTTCTAGAACACAGGCACCAGCTTAAGCTTGATTTTCCAGAAGGGAGGACATTAATTATATATGTGAGTTTTGAAAGCATGCTCTTTTCACCACTGCAAAAGTCATACTAAGATTAGCTGAATCTGAGAAGCACTATAGTCTGCAAAGCAACTGGACACTCATTGATTTAAAGATGCAGGGTCTTCAAGTCCTTAACATAGTCCTAAACAACTTTACACATCCCTTAGTGACTTAAAACCCAAACCAAATCCATAAACAATGCCACAACTCTCAAAGTCACACAATAAACTACACAAGTGCACCAAATGTCAAATGGTAATGTTATTTAACCTGTTATCTGTGATTTTGCAAGAAGACTATTCTAAATTCAGAGGGAGGAAATACAGAAAATAGTGTGTGTGTGTAAAGTAAATCAAGGTTACACATGTTCATTCACAGGTCACCACAGTTCACTGTTAAATATCGCAAAATATTCAACATATTAATGATGTAGCTACTGCCTTGCTGATACAGGACTGTAAAGCCAAAAAAAGTCAATTTACAGAATAAATTACGAGTAAGTTTGATACACCAAATTCCCACCTGATCAATCGGGCGTCATGACGCAGGAAACGGTCTGGATGTCCGGAAGGTCTGGATTTGTTTGTATCCATGATTTTCTGAGACGGTCCTTTAAATGTATTAAGTCAATTAGTTTGTATCAGGACACATATAAAGAGTGTCATTCAACATTGTTATGACATAGTTTACACGGTGTTAAGTAGCGTTATTGAAATCAATGTACGTCTCTTCTCATATGACTTTGATGAGCTATATAATATGTGTGCTGTTGATACTCTCAAATTGTGTTTTAATTGACAACCAGCAGGCGTCGCTGTACTACAGCAAAAAAAAAGAAGAATAAATAAATCCACAAAGAGTCTACAAGATAGATAGGACATGAAAAAGTATCAGTCAATTAAATGATTGTTGTTTTTCATTCATTTATAAAAGAAAAGATATCCATCTCAGGAGGTCAAACTAAATTTTATATGTGCTATAATAATAATTTATATTATATATGGGATGTAATATATATATATATATATATATATATATATATATATATATATATATATATATATATAGAGAGAGAGAGAGAGAGAGAGAGAGAGAGAGAGAGAGAGAGAGAGAGAGAGAGAGAGAGAGAGAGAGAGAGAGAGAGAGAGAGAGAGAGAATTTACAACGTCATTACTCCCGGCTTCAGTGTCACATGATCCTTCAGAAATCAGTCTCATACAGAATTGCTGCTCAAGACACATTTCTTATTATTATCATCAATGTTGAAAACAGTTGTGCACCTTAATATGTTTAAGGAAACAGTGATACAGGATTGTTTGATGGATATAAGTTTCAAAATAACAGTATTTATTTAAAATAAATCCCTTTTGTAACATTTCAAAATGTATTTTCTGTCACTTTTGATCAATATAATGTATCCTTATTAATAGAAGTCTTACTGACCCCCAAACATTTCAATGGTAGAGCAGTTATAGTTAGTTTTAAAACTAAAACATGTTATTATAACCTACCCTGGCCTGACATGAAAAAAAAAAAAAAAAAAATCCTTGTCCTTGCAAAACCGTCCTTTCAGTTAAATTACAGTACAGGCCAAAAGTTTGGACACATTACTATTTGTAATGTTTTTGAAAGAAGTTTCTTCTGCTCATCAAGCCTGCATTTATTTGTAAAAAATATACAGAATTTATTCTTATTTATTGTGATTATATAACATAATTATATATATTGTGATATATTATTACAATTTAAAATATTTGTTTTTTTATGTTTTATTTATTATACATTAAATTATCATTTATTTCTGTGACGCAAATCTGATTTTTCAGGATCATTACTCAAGTCTTCAGTGTCACATGTGACGTCCAGTCTATCACATGATGCTTCAGAAATCATTCTAATATTCTGATTTATTATAAGTGTTAGAAACAGTTCTGCTTTTTTCATTTCAAGTTCATATTTAATTAATAAAATGTTCAAAAGAACTGCCTTTATTCTAAATAAAAACATATTTTCAAATAATATAAATCTCTAAACTATCTTTTTTTTAATCAATTTAACACATCCTTGCTGAATAAAATTATTGATTTATAAAAAAAAAAAAAAAAAAAAAAAATGACTGACCTTAAATTACTGACCTGTAGTGTATATTGTTGTTACAAAGATTTCTATTTTTAAAACATTTGCTTCTTTTTTTATTTTAATATATATATATATATTTAATTTATTCCTCAAAGTATTATAAAAAAGTATCACAGGTTATAAAAAAATATTAAGCAGCACAACTGTTTCCAACTTTGAAAATGAATCATCGTATTAGAATGATTTCTTCAGAGACACTGCAGACTGGAGGAATGATACTGAAAATTCAGCTCTGCATCACAGAAATTAATGATCATTTAAAGTATAATCAATTGAAAACGAATTATTTTAAATTGTAATAATATATCACAATATTAAACATTTTTTTTCTGTATTTTTGATCAAATAAATGTAGGCTTGATGAGCAGAAGAAACTTCTTTAAAAAACATTACAAATAGTAATGTGTCCAAACTTTTGGCCTGTACTGTAGGTCTCCATTATATCTAAATATCTTATTGTGGGATGTTATTTTACAGCCTATATATATATATATATATTTTTTTATTTAATAAAAAAATATATATTTTTAACCATAACAATAAATGCAAGTATTAAAAATGTCAATGTGTTAGACTTAGGGCCTTATTTTGTTTAACACACTGAGTATTTAAATCTGTTCTGGCTCTCAAAAGCTTTGTCGCTAGACTTCACACAATCTCATTGTCTCTTGCAGTTTCCGCCTCCCGGAGAAACAGCTTTGCAGACCTGTGATATGGATACAGAGCAGGTAGCTCACCTCTCTGGTAATTGAGTTCACAGCTGGTAGCTGTGCCTCAGTAGACTTCTCACCCAGGAGGGAACAAAGGCCATCCTCTTCCCCGGCAGGTCAGAGTGGCTCATCAATAGCACAGACTTAAATAGATGTCGCAATTACGTGCCTCAGGTCCAATGGGCTAATTATTGTCGTAAACTCTTTAGTGACGGCAGCCCACACTGTTCATTTATCCTGCTGCTCTAAAGGACTGGCAACGTTTCTGCAATGTTCATTTATTGCAAAGCATCATCTCCTACATGTTCTCATTGCAAGCCTTCAATGCTCGTTTCCTCCATGACAGTATATTGTTTGTTGTGAGCTGTTAATGATACCTGGTGTGAAATATTTCATGAATAAGATCATTATAAATTAGCCGACAATGGGAATTTTAAAATGGATGCTTTTAGTAATTACTAAACAGTTTGCAATTTGGAGAATTTGTCATTACATGAAATCTCCTTGAGGCAGATTACTTCCTTGGCATGAGTCAGGTTGAGGAACATGTTTCTGCGGAGGAGTCTTTGACTATTTGCGTCAAAACGCCCAGATCTGCGATAGCAGACTCCTTCATGCAGGTCTGACTGACAACAATGATGAAGAGAGGGGATCGCTGGAGAGGATGAAGATGTCGGTGGTAGAGCAAGAGGGCACAACTCCACGTCTGAATAGAATGAAAAAAAGCATACAGGTTCAGAAAGCTAGAAGAAAAACAGCAACAGAAATAATATGAACTGTTATTACAGGCAGTGCTGGAGAAAGCTACATTTAAAAGTAATGCATTGCAATACTGCAATTAAAAAGTAACTTATACTTTAAAAAATGATGGGTTAAAACCAACCCAAGTTGGGTTGAAAATGGACAAACCCAGTGATTGGGTAGTTTTAAGCAAACATTTAACCCAACTGTTGGGTTAAAACAACCCAATTGCTGGGTTTGTCCATTTTCAACCCAACTTGGGTTGGTTTTAACCCAGCATTTTTTAAAGTATAAGTTACTTAAAGCTACACTGTGTGACATTTTCCCCCATCTAGCGGTGAAAAGGAATATGACCATAATATTAGTTTCTGTTCCTCTCAATTCTGATTTCGTTTTAACTCCTACGGTGGCTGATTTAGTCCAAGATTAACATGGCAATTCTCCTCTTCACATTCGACACAGTGCCATCGAGTGTTAAAACGCGAAAGGTGAAGCTTGAATTTATGGGTATGTCCCTCTTTGGCTAATGTACTTTCAAGATGGAGGAGCAACATGGCGACCGGCATTCGAACCCCTCACCCATATGTATTTTCAATGGCATATTATAAACTTATGATAATATTTAATTATGTGAAAGAAGTAAATAAACATTAATGAGCACATATATTTTTGAAAGAACTAAGAGTTTTTAGCTAAGAATAAACTAAAAAAGTTACACAGTGTAGCTTTAACGCAATATAGAGTAACGCATCAGAAAATGCGCCAGAGTATCCTATGTACCACTGGAAAAAATAGCATTTTGTTTGAAGAAACGTCAAGATTTGTTTGCAAAACATTGGGGCAACTTTCTCTCGTATCTTGGTATAACAACAGGACAAAGTACTTAAATTTCAAATAACTTTCCATGTCTTTTGTTCAGTGTGTCTATGGTTTATTTGTGGCACTGGGTGGGGATTGGGGTATGTTAGGGTTTTGTACAAGGGAAGATCTGTACAGTCTATCCTGTATTTTGTACTGAAATGTAATATTAAAACCCAATAAATACAATGTTAAAAAAAAGAAAATGCGCCAGACTGGACACGGTGTAAATGACTTCCACGCTTACCTCAGCTCTGCGCTCTAGTGATGAATGAAATCTGATTCCTGCTGCATTTGTGTCGTGGCTTTCGTTCGGCTCACTCACACGTTTTTAAAAAGACACGTTCAGTTTTTAATTGTAGTGTTTATTTTCTAACTGAACGAAATGATTGTATTACTTTATGGAAATCAACGACGTTGGGGGGCGGTTCCGGTGCCGCTATAACCAGTAGTGGTGGCTTTGGGAGTGGCCTCGTCGGGCCGCGAACAAGTGCATTCTGGAAGTTATTGTCTTTCATCTCCATTTGAAAAAAATGCATTTTCTGTCAAAAATCATTTCACATTTCTACTAAATTAATGACCCAGTTTAAATACAAACCATAATGCTAAATCACCCTATAATTTGCGTGTTGTCAGTAGATCCCCGTTGAGTAAATCTGGCCCTAAAAGGGAAATAAGTCCGCCTCAGGCTGAAGGAAATGCAAGGTCACTCCATGTAGAGGGCGAAGCTCAAACAAACTTTCAGCTGTGCTGCCATTCTGGAGAAAAATATTCAGCAAAAGTTCAAGAAACACAAATGTGATGTTTATCTAAAGTCATTTTTGCTTATTAGTATGGTTGAATTAGATCATTGAAAGTTCGGAGCAAACACATTGGTTAATAAAACTAGATTAAACTAGAATATATTGTGTTTTTTATACAATATATAAGAATATATTGTGTTTTTTAAAGAAACCCTGTTGTGCAAAATGTTGTTTGTATACTGAACAAAATTATAAACGCAATACTTTTGTTTTTGCCCCCATTTATCATGAGCTGAAATCAAAGATCTAGACTTTTTACACAAAAGGCCTATTTCTCTCAAATATTGTTCACAAATATAATTTGCATCCACCACATGGATCCGCCGCATGTATATTAAATGATGTAAGGGCGTAGTTACATTCAAGCTAGTTTAAGGCACGACAGGTTTTTTTCACAGCAAAGAAACATTTAAAGATGTAATTTTTTGTGATCAAACAGGAGTTTTAAAGGATAAAATGGCTGACTACAGGGGGACTTTAACATTTGATTATTGTTTTCATTTTACTCTTTTTATTTATTTTGAGAAATACTGAATCTGTTTTTGTGCGAGTGAGATGTAAATGCATTCACCTTTAGTTTAGAACTACAATAACCATCATGTTTACACAGCACACACGTTTACACTGCACTAACTCCCGATTTCTCTCAACATGGGGACAGAAGAGATCTCAGTCAATACATGAGAAAACAAAGTAACTTGCATTACTTATTCAAAAAAGTTGCTTTAATTAAAGGATTAGTTCACTTTTAAATAAACTTTTGCTCACCCCCATGTCATCCAAGATGTCAATGTCTTTCTTTCTTCAGTTGAAAAGAAATTAAGGTTATGATGAAAACATTCCAGGATTTTTCACCATATAATGGACTTCAATGGGCATCAAACGGTTCAAGGTCCAAATGAGTTTCAGTGCAGCTTCAAAGGGCTTTAAACGATACCAGACGATAAATAAGGGTCTTATCTAGCGAAACAATTAAGTTTAATTAATTAATAACAATTATTTTTTTAAATTAAGTTTTATAAGCACAAATTCTCGCGTTGCTCACGTTTGTGACGTCGCGTAATACGGTATTATGTTTGAAAAGTCACTTGACGTAGGTGGAAGTACAGAGTCAGTGTTTGTGTGGAAGGAGGACCATATACACATATTCAAATGTCTTTGTGTCAGTTTATCGTTTAAAATGCCCATTTTGTGTGCGTATCCTGGGTGTTTTAATATTAGAAAGCTTAAAAGAAAATTTTCGTCTGGACAGAAATTTGTGACTTTTAGACGTGTATAGATTTCCTATAATCTGAGCGACTGAAACTGTGGTTGCTCGCGCTGCACTTGGATAAACTGTTTTACCTTTTAACTCACTTTTTTTGTTAACAGCGTTTGACTTAGTATGTGCACGTTCCACAAGCTGCACTGAAACTGTCATTTAGACCTTGAGCCGTCTGGTCCCATTGAAGTCCATTATATGGAGAAAAATCCTGGAATGTTTTCACCATAACCTTAATTTCTTTTTGACTGAAGAAAGAAAGACATTGACATCTTGGATGACATGTGGGTGAGTAAATTATCAGCAAAAGTTTATTTAACCCTTGTATGGTGTTTGGGTCTGTTGGACCCGTTTTCATTTTTTATCAAAAGAAAAATGATACGATTAATTATTTTTTCAAATTGAGACTCATTGGCCTTGGCTCATTTTCTGTGAGGAATATCAGAACACATTTTCAATGACCACACACTGTACACCCCCCCTACACATTCATATTACCACTGGACCCAAGGCTAATAAAAGTGTGGAAAATGTAGGTCCTGTGTACCTTTACTCTGTCCTCCTACTGTTAGGGCCTGCTGTTAGTGTGTGTACGTTCATGTATATATGGTTTATGAGGACACAAATGTGTATAATGACATGGGTATTACAACGTTTATGACGACATGTGTCCTCATACTAAAACATACTAAATGGTGTTTTTTGAAATTCAAAAAATGCCACAAGTTTTCTGTGATTGGTTGGTTTAGGGGTAGGGTTAGTGTAGGGGGATAGATTATACAGTCTTAGAAAAACCATTATGCCTATGTAGAGTAACTAAACACCACATATCCAAGTGAGTGTGTGTGTGTGTGTGTGTGTTATTGGTGTGTGTGTGCGTGTGTCCTAGCGTGAATGAGTGTGAGTGTGTGTGTGTGTGTGTGTGTGTGTGTGTGTGTGTGTGTGTGTGTGTGCGTGTGTGAGAGAGAGATGTGTGTAAGTGTGAGTGTGCAATAGTGAGTTTTGTTTCTACCCCTGCCGTTCCCACACGAGCTTGCAATTCTTAAATGTGATCTAACAAAGGTAAAGAGAAAATATTAACCATATATGCTGTTTATATTGCTTGTAATTGGGATGAAGTAAACATCTGCTGAGTATTTTAACATAACATTTTTGATTGTGTTGAATTAAAAACCCAAAAATACAGTGGGTCCACCAGACCCACGTACACTGGCTGAGTAACAAAAATATGAACACCACATAAGGGTTAAAAGTGAACTAATCCTTTAGGCTCATTGGAAATACGTGACTCTGCCTACATTTTTGCACCACCCGAAATATGGACCTCCAGGAACGTTTACCTGAAATTTTTGGGTGAAACGTCCACCGGAGGTGCTAAGTGGTAATACGGTATTTTTTCTCTATTCACAGACTGATCTCATGAAATGGCATATGTATGACACGCCAATTCGTATGCCATTTTGGCAGACGCATAATCGCTTTTTAGTGTGTTTATCAACGCCATTAGGAGGTCAGGAGAATCCATCATTTAATATTCATCAGAGTTATGGAAATGTATCATCATTTTACAAATAAAGTTTCGGAGAAGGATACTTTCTACATCCTTGTATCCTGCGGTCACTCCGGAACTATAGGTTCCTCCATCGATTTAGTTAAAAAAAGAAGAATCGAAAAGGAATCGAAAACAACAGTGCGGAATCGATTCTTGAAATCGACGGAAACAGGAACGCAGACAAAATGATTGCACAATGTTTTGCTGTCTGCACTGTTCCACACATCTTTAAAGTCGGCAAAACATTTCTCTCGTAAAGCGGAGAAAAAGAGTAGCACTTGACGGGGTTGCCAGGTTTTCACAACAAAACCCGTCCAATTGCAACTCAAAACTGTGTTAAAGTAGCCCAATTCCGCATGAAAACCGCAGACTTGGCAACACTGGATCGCAGTTTGTGTCCACCTGAGTTGGCGTCATTCGCCTCTGTCGCCCTTTTTTCAATGACGTACGGCTCGCATTTACTGGGCAATATCTGATTTGACCGCTTGCATGGCAGACGCTAATGCACGCATCCGAATCATATCAGATTTATTACCACATATAAGTGAGGCCTGAATCCGATCTGAGGATATCGGAATTCATGCATTTTTTTACTGCTGACATGTTCACATGTCATATCCGATCTGTGCCACATGAGAGGAAAAACATCGGAGTTGGGTCACTTGAACCAAGCAGTGTAAATGGGGCCTTAGAAATATGAATGAACGAGTGCGTGTGTTCTGTTTACAAAGGAGCGCGATGCCGCGATCATCATTTCAACGACTAAAACGTTAAGTTAAACTCTGTTCTTCACATGAAGATATCGTATTACTTCAAAAGACTTGGAATGCAACATGAATTAATACTTTTATACATTTTTTTGGTCAGTTTTGCAATAAATACATGTACATTTATTTGCCTGTTACGTGTTTTATATTGTTGAGAGTGGGTAGGTTTAGGGTAGGAGTGGAGTTAGTTACTCCAAAATATAAAATTAGGCTATAAATATTCATTCTGTTAGATCAGGTTGGCGGAGCGCCTCCGGTGGACGTTTCACCCAAAAAGTGCAGGTAAACGTACCTGGAGGCACATATTTCGGGTGTTGCAAAAATGTAGTCACGTATTTCCAATGAGCCTGGGTTGCATTAAATGTATAGTATACTGGTACACTATCAAAAAAAAGGTACACCTTTGTACCTAAAGTGTGCAGTTTAGTACATCAAAGGTACATATTGGTGCCAAAAGTGTACATTTTTATCTAAATGGTACACATTAGAACCTTTTTAAAGGTTACAATCCCAGAAACAACCTTTGTACCATTTTCTGAGTGCACGCATAGAGCATTTTGATGGAATTGTTTATCACACTAATAGTATTGTAGTACCGTCTGGCTCCAGTTTTATGTTAAATTTCACAGTTTTGTTTTTCCAAAACTGTGTGTGATATTTTAATATTTGGCCACACATTTACACTTTGAACAGGCTAATGTAGGCATATTGTTACCTTCAGCTTTGCTTTGCCCATTATCGACACATTGTGTAAAATAATGAACTTGCAATGTGTGATGCACTGAATTACTGCTCTGAATGATTTCAGAGTTATTTCAGTACATTGTGTGTGTGTGTGTGTGTGTGTGTGTGTGTGTGTGTGTGTGTGTGTGTGTGTGTGTGTGTGTGTGTGTGTGTGTGTGTGTGTGTGTGTGTGTGTGTGTGTGTGTGTGTGTGTTTCGCAAGGAAAAGATACCGTTCCACCTTTCATATAAGTATAAACATGAATATTTAATCATTAAGTATGCAATGTATACTGTACACTATATACACTATATACTACTGGTAGCAAGGATGCATTTGAATTTAAGGAAGAAGAATTGATATTCATTTAACTGTGTATTTCCTTTTAAGGGAAAGTTTAGTGATTTATAAATATTAAAAATGTTTGTAAAGGTTTTATTGGCCTTACAGACACGCACACATTTGTCCATTTTCAAAAGACACTTAATATGATTTATAAGTTGTTTTCCACATGAAGACCAAAAAATGTCCCCCTGTGGGGATTTACGATATTGCCATCTTTCATTTTGTCCCAGTAATGTAGGGTTTACCAGGACCACACACACACACACTCACACACACACACACCAAAGCAGTTGACGTCTGATTTTTACAATGCAGTTATAATGTATTTTTTAAAGCTATTTTTTATCTGATCTGTTGAGCTATGGCTCTGATTGATTTTTGCTCTCAATGGTAAAAATGAATTAGCCTATTGTATTTGCACCTTCTCTAATGCTACTTAAGATGTTTATGTCTCAGAGACAAATAACCACCTGTTGAACTGACAAAAAAAAGAACGCTATTGATGTGGTTCATTTCAGTTACCTAACTTGATTGAATTTTTGTTACATAAGTTCCTCTCTGCATTATTTTGTCCAGTGAACATATATTTTTTACATTGAATTTCATGCTTAAAGACACTGTACCGTATTGAAGGGCCCCAGCTCACAAACAGGAAATGTGTCACTTCTTCTTCTTCACCCGTTAACGTCATTTGTTACCCAACTCTCTGGTGTTAATCCCGCTCACCCCCGGCTCCTTCTGTTGCCATGGATATGCCATCCCTATGGCAACTCAGGGCCTTTGTGGATGGTCTTGGGTCCTGACGGCGGAAGACTCATTACACATTCCCTTCCAGCTCCAAGTCAAATCAGTCAAAATGGGCGAGCTCATCTGCTTGCTAGAGTACAGGATCCTCTGTGAAAATGTGCCACAGCACGGCTTCACAAACACATTAGTGGATTTGATCATCAGTCTTAAGCGCATCAACATTAAAGAGATGGAATGAAGATGACCTTTCCATTCCTAATATGGAAGAGATTAAAAAAACTGTACCAAAGCAAACACTGCTAATGTCCCTGGTGAATTTGAATTAGCCAAATGACACAGTTGTTTACAAAAAGGAACAGCATCACTGTCCGTGTTAAGATTTTATAAACTGAAAATAATTGGTGTAGAAACTGTATTTACTCAGAAATTGCTAGTAAATTTCGCTATTAATTACAAAGAAATGGCAACAATTAATATTTAGTAATATTATTGATTTAACTGCACTGACACTATCGAATGAGAACTAAATGTAAACTGTAACAGTGATAGTTATTGATCTGAACTGAATGAACCTATTGAAATAAATTGAGCTGAATAACAGTGGGATGGCATTCTTCCAAGGCTCTCCTTAAGTTATACAAAAAAAATATTTTCATGATTTTTCATTTTTTTTTAAAATAATTTGTCAAATCAACTTAAATTAATGTGGTTCAGATAACATATTTAGAATTTCTATTTAAACCAATATCCTTTGCATTAACTACATTTTTTTATTTCAAATGAACTCAAAATTAAGGCACAGTTAACTTTCTTTTTTAAGTTAAACCAACAATATTCTTTTACAGTGTATGAGTAAACGTTCTTCCAGTAACATTAATAGAATGTTTGTTCAGAGTTATATGGTCTTTAATAATGCTCTCAAAATGTATAGGACAAAAACTTTATTTATACATGGCTCTACTGTAAAAAACAAGGTTGGATTGATTAACAAGTTATATCAACAAATGTTTACATTGCTTAAAGGTCCCGTTCTTCGCGATTCCATCTTTCAAACTTTAGTTAGTGTGAAATGTTGCTGTTAGAGCATAAATAATACCTGTAAAATTATAAAGCTCAAAGTTCAATGCCAAGCGAGATATTTTATTTAACAGAAGTTCCCTTTCAAAGCCTACAGAGAACGGCCGGTTTGGACTACACCCCTGCACTTCCTTGCTGTAATGACGTCACTAGAACAGTTTGTTGACTAACCCTCCGCCCACAAGAACACGCAAAATAGGGGGCGTGGTCTTGTTGATCTCCCACGTGGAGAAGAGCGCGCATTCAGCGCTTGCATCTCCCCGTTATGGTAAGAGGCGGTACCTTTCCGGGCAAAGTGCGCTAAGCTGCTGTCCAATCACAACACGGGAAGCGTTGGCCCAATCAGAACTCGTTACGTATTTCTGAAGGAGGGACTTCATAGAACAAGGAAATCATCAGGACGTTGTTAGGACAGAGGAAACAGCGCTGTACAGATAAGTAAATTGTGTGAAAAATACTGTTTTTTTACACACGAAACATGAACTCATGTTATATTGCACACTGTAAACATAATCAAAGCTTCGAAAACACACGAAGAACGGGACCTTTAACTCATCAAAATAAGTTGATGCAATTTTCAACTTTTCAACTCATTTTTGTCAGTTTAATGCAATTTAAGTTGAATTGACCTAAACATGCAGGGTGATTGTACTTAAAAATTTAAGGCAGACATTTTTCAGTGTGGAATGTTTTTTAAGTGTTTTAGATGAACGTTCGTCTAACATTTTTGAATCTTTCAGAACATTCAGAAAACATTCAAAAGTAACATTCAAATAATGTTTGCGAAATGGAATATTCCTTTAACATTTTTAATGTTTCAGTGAACATTTAAAAACAACATTCTCATGAATGTTAGCAAAAAAGTCTGAGAACAGTTTTATTAGCTGGGATCTTTTGTAGAGCTGCTTTACAGCTTTAACTTTAATTTGTTCAATAATTGATTAAAGGTGCACTATGCAACTTTCCGTCCATTCTGTTTCCGGCTATTCTGAACAAAGGTGTAGTTTGATGACGCCAAGTGTGAGCGCAGTATCTTGGGACATGTGGTCTTCACCTCACAGCCGGTGGAAAATAGGACTCGGGAAGAAATCATGTTCATGGATGCGGTTATTAACGTTACTGTAGTGTAAAGCAAAGCAGGGCCGAGTGTTGTGGAGCTGAGCACGGCCGCTGGAGTGATTGCGATACAAATGCATCATTTATTATGACGGGACGGGACACAGTCGCCCGCACTTCCGCTTTTTCCGGTCATGATTATAAGGTAAAGCAGCTCTGTTTATCTTATTAGATACATTTAAGTGTGTTGAAAATGATGTTATGACGCTACTCTGTGTGTTCGCTCGGTGCTGCTGTGACACATGTTCACACTGCTAAGAGAAAAGCGCTTCTGCAGAATAAAACCGAGGGTAACGCAGACATGATTGACAGGCAGGCAAATTTCTCAAACGCTATGATGAAATGTCCCGGTCCTTGATCAAAATAGCAATTTTCTCACAATTTACAAATAGTTGGAAACATTTAGGATATTGTAAGTACTCAACTGAACAAAATATACAACATTGACCTAGTGGTTTTTGGATATTTTACTGCAAAAATACTACATAGTGCACCTTTAATGTAAAATTCATACTGTTATTAATATGAAGCTGCTTTGAAACAATGTATTATATAAAGTGCTGTATACTGTATAGGGGAGAATGAGGATGAAAATAACACCTTTTGTTTGAGAATTGGTAACTCAGTGGTTGTTTGTGGTATATATCTCAAAATGTTATACAAGAGCCACATTTGTGTGCTACAAATATAACTCACTTGGACATGTACAACACAATCACAGATTATGTGAGTTAATGTCACACACAAAGAGTTCTGTTGTTACAACCTACCCTGCTGGGTGAGATGTAACACTAGCTGGGGATAGATGTAACATAGGCAGTTTGCTGAAATAAGATCCACACAAATTTATGCAAGAAGAACCAAGAATAATCCGTTTTGAGAGAGTTTGACAAGAGCCAAACTGTGATGGCTAGATGACTGGGTCAGAACATCTCTAAAACTGCAGCTCTTGTGGGATGTTCCTGGTCTGCAGTGATAAGTATCTATCAAAAGTGGTCCAAGGAAGGAACAATAGTAAACCGGCCAAGGCCCATTGATGCAATTGGGGAACAAAGGCTGGCTCGTGTGGCCTGATCAAACAGACTATACTGTAGCTCAGATTGCTCAAGAAGTAAATGCTGGTTCTGAAAGAAAAATAGGTCTCAGAGAATGCATCGCATTTTGTTGCGCAGACCACCACCAAAAGCACCAAAGCGGGCACGTGAGCATCAGAACTGGACCACGAGTCAATGGAAGAAGGTGGCCTGGACTGATGTTTTCTTTTAAATCACGTGAATGGCTGGGTGTGTGTGTGTCGCTTACCCGGGGAACACACGGCACCAGGATGCACTATGGAAAGAAGGCAAGCTGGTGGAGGTGTGATGCTTTAGGCAATGTTTTGCTGAACCTTGGGCCCTGCCATTCATGTGGATGTTACTTTGACACGTACGCATTGTTGCAGATCATGTACACCCTTTCATGGAGACTATAATGCGCCCTGACACAAAGCAAAATAGTGCAGGAATGGTTTGAGGAGCACAAAAAACAGTTTAAGGTGTTGGCCTCCAAATTCCCCAGATCTCAATCTAATTGAGCATCTGTGGGATGTGTTGAACAAACAAGTCTGATCCATGGAGGCCCCACCTCGCAACTAACAAGACTTAAAGGATCTGCTGCTAATATCTTGGAGCTAGATACCACAGCAGACCTTCAGGGGTCTATTGGACTCCATGCCTCAATGGGCCAGGGCTGTTTTGGCAGCAAAAGGGGGACCAACACAACATTAGGAAGGTGGTTATAATGTTGTGCCTGTTCAGTGCATATGCTAAAAAAAACAGCTTCATTCATAAAGCATATGGTTGCACAGTGTCTGTCAGTGACCTCAACCCATGTTATGCAATGTGTTTTTAGTTTTATTATATCCTTTGTCCCCAGTGGTGACACTCTGACTCTTGCGTAGGCAGCACTTGAAAACATCCTCTGCAGGAGATTGGGAACATCAGGTAATTTAGTCCTTTATGCAGATGAGTATTTTAAAATAGGCGCACACTGTTTGACACTTTGGATTAGTTAAATCTGAGTTAAAAGTGAGGAAAAACATGTATTTCAGATACCCTAAATGGGTGAATAGAAAGTGTTTTGTGCTCAGTTTGCTTTGTGAATGTTTATTAGGTTCGAATTAGCAGCGGAGAAGAGATGTTCTAGGTCATGTTGTTACTAATACACCTCGATTTTGCATAGGCGCAACAATGGATTTTTGAGGATAAACACATTTAACTGAGTTCATTTGCTTACAAATGCATGGCCCTGTTGGCCATTCAGCGTAAACACTCGAGCATCAGGAGTCTGTTAGGCCTGGCTTGGCCTTTCTACTCGAATGATTAGTCGCCTTTAATCAGACACAAATTAGTTTGAAGGGAACAAGCACGAATCCGGCAAGGTAACCAGAACCCAGTGTTTAAAGATGTATGAAGAGCCTTGAGGAGAAAGTAGAGTCTCTGCTAACTCATTTCACTAACAGTGAAACGTCCATACAGTGTTCTTCCTTCGTGAGCGCGCGTGGGACAGCCAGACGGGGCAGGTGGGGGGTTCCACCTGCTGAATGAACGCGGTCAGTATTGGGGAGTACCATGGGCTGCGGGTAGGCTCGGCCTTGCTAAGTATTGTAGCAGGTTGTATCATCATTGGCGTGTCAAAGGACTGTGATGCAGATGCTGTAGGGGGCATTTTTCTCGGAGCAGGGGGACTTGGTAAGTAGCAATTCTCTCTGTCTGACCGGCCAATAACACCATAGATATCTAAGGGGTGTACAAAACCACAATATTTAGATTAGTGGTAATCTGATATGGATTTTTCAATAATCAATTCCATCATTAAATGCTGGACAATCATCTTTAATTGTTTTTAATACACAAATTCAGTCAACTGTTCATTAAAGGGATATGTCAACTAAAAAAACCCTCCAAATAGTTTTTCTTCTTTGGAACACAGAAGGAAATATTTTCAGAATGTCCAAGATACTCTTATCCTTACAATGAGATTAAATGGTGACCATGGATTTCAGGCAAGAAATATTTGTGAATAATGGTTTAAATATTAGTCTGTCACACACACAGTTATTATATGATTCTGAAAGATTAAAAATATAGAATTGGAGTTATATTGAGTAGCCTACTTTTGTCAAGCTTTTTGATGCTTGACCATCTCTGGTCCCCATCGATTTTCACTGTATGGAAAAAAAAACAGCGTAGACATTTAATTAAAGCTACACTGTGTAACTTTTATAGTTTATTCTTAGCCAAAAAACACTTAGTACTTTCAAAAATATATGTGCTCATTAATGTATATTTACTTCTTTCAAGTTATAAAGTATTCTCGTAATATGCCATTGAAAATACATACGGGTGAGGGGTTCGAATGCCGATTGCCATGTTGCCCCTCCATCTTGAAAGTACATTAGCCAAAGAGGGACATACTCATAAATTCAAGCTTCACCTTTCGCGTTTGAACACTCGAAGGCACCGTGTCGAATGTGAAGAGGGGGATTGCCATGTTAATCTTGGACTAAATCAGCCACCGTAGGAGTTAAAATCAAATCAGAATTGAGAGGAACTGAAACTATTATTCACTGGATGGTCATATACCTTTTCACCGCTAGATGGGGGAAAATATCACACAGTGTAGCTTTAAGCTTCACAGGTTTGGAATAAAATTAGGGTGTGCGAATTACAGAATTTTTTTCTAATTGGGGAAACTTTCCTTTGAATTTGCTGCATTAATCTTCAGGGTTTTGCTGCTTCACTATTCCACAGAGCATGGCTCTTTTGCATATCATGCATTTTTAACACTACATCTAATCTCTGCTCCATATCAGCACACTTCCTCCTCACAGCATTATCCTTTGCCATTTGTCAGCAATAAATAATGAACCCATATTAAGAACGATGTTGGAATTGGCTGCATGTTTTTTATGTAATGCAGAGGTGTACTGAAGTATCCTCTTGCAGTCACTCATGTTGAGGTTTGCCCCAAAAAAGCACATCCATCATTCGATCCAGGTCTGTAATCCAAGCCACCTGCTTACGATGGTGGGTATGTAATCTACACAGGACCCTGTCACAATAGAGCTGCACAACACACCAGCAGCCTTTGATCTATTGTTCACTGCTGGAGAAAAGTCCGCATTACTTGTATAGGCCCTTGCAGGTACGTTATACATCATAATATTTAACCATCAAGTCAGACGATCAGGCTGATTGGCAGCTATTTACCTTAGTCAGAGTAGATGCCATATTTAATTGAATGCAAATGTGGCAGTTTTTTATTATTGATATTATTACTATTTATTTTATCTAAATTACGAGACTGCTGGGTTGTCTGCTGGGCAAATCCAACCATTGGGTTTAACAATGTACAAAAAAAATGTATTGAGTGTACTTATAATTATTTATTTACTATATACTATTGTTGTCACGTTTAACACAAAGAAAAACAAAAAAAACAAGAGGGGGAAAACCATAAACTAGAAATTCATAAAACTGAAACATCCACCGGAACTGGGACCACCGGAACACAATCCGCCAGAACTCGGACCACCGGAACACGATCCCCGGAACACGATCCACCGGCACAAGGACCACCTGAACACAAGCCACCGGAACTGGGACCACCAGAACACCATCCGCCGGAACTCGGACCACCGGAACACGATCCCCGGAACACGATCCACCGGCACAAGGACCACCTGAACACAAGCCACCGGAACTGGGACCACCGGCACTGGGACCACCAGAACACCATCCGCCGGAACTCGGACCACCAGAACACGATCCACCGGCACAAGGACCACCTGAACACAAGCCACCGGAACTGGTACCACCAGAACACCATCCGCCGGAACTCGGACCACCAGAACACGATCCACCGGCACAAGGACCACCTGAACACAAGCCACCGGAACTGGGACCACCAGAACACCATCCGCCGGAACTCGGACCACCAGAACACGATCCACCGGCACAAGGACCACCTGAACACAAGCCACCGGAACTTGGACCACCGGCACTGGGACCACCAGAGTTGTGGATGGTGTGCATCCCTGTGCTTCTCCCAAGCATGCAGGACTGCCACCACAAAGCATCCCAAACAGCCCTCCAGGCCATGTCTTGACTCGGGACCACCGGAACTGGGACCACCGGAACATGGTCCACCGGAACTGAGACCACCGGCACAGGGACCACCGGAGTTGTGGATAACGCCCTGTGTTTCTCCCAAGCATGCAGGAGTGCCACCACACAGCCTCCCATTACAGCCCTCCAGGCCATGTCTGGACTTGGGACCTCCGGACTCGGGACCCCTGGAACTAGGGGTTCAGGTGGTTTTACATGTTGTACCTTCTTTAATGCTAGTACCTTCTTGAAAAGTATTACCAGCATATATTATATTCAGCATTTAATGAAATATACACTGTAAAAATAGGGCAAAATATAAAGGAATTTTCTACGCACCCTAGCAGCAGCAAATATAATTTGCAGCAAGGGCATCTAGCAACACTTTGTTGGCTTGCGAGCTGGAAAAAAACCAAATTCTTGTCAGGCCAATCACATTTTTTATAGAGTCAGTGGGCGGGCTTAAATTTATGATGGCAGAATTGTGACGTTTCGAAACTTGAAAACAAAGATGATGACAAACAGCAGCCTTTAAAATCATCTTTGGCCACAACTCTGGAAGACTTGGAGTTAAGCTTTTCTTTGAGAAAAGAACAAAGAACGGCACTGAAGTCATTCTTAAAAAGAAAGATGTGTTCCCGAGGAGTTTTACCAAATGGACATGGCAAAAGTTAAATCTATCAACTTCACCTTCTTCATTGCTCTGGTTGGTTGTAGTGCTCTCCTATTGTGTGGAGAGGGAATTTAAAAGACAACCGTTTATCTCTTTATCCCCCCCAAAGGTCTGGATTGTTTTACCTGTATTTTGCACTACGGTGTGTTTTAAGGTTTAACGAAAATTTCAATAAAATTACTGGATAATGTCCAGGCAGAAAATGTCCATTTTCCATTTTCATTTTTACAGTGTAGCCTAACTATTAAATTCTTGTTTATTGAATTTGTATAAAAGCCTCACAATCGCAATCTTGCTGATGGTTTGAATATTCAAACATGTCAGTAACAACCTGTTAAACAACACAATCCCAGCCTCCTTCATTCGTGTCAAATCTACCCAGTCTAAAGTCCTATTCTTGAAGCCATCTCATCGCTGGCATGGCTGCACACATGGGTTCGGAGGTCTTTATTGGTGCGTGAACGTCTCTTCTGTCAAACGGGTCAGATCAATTCATGCGCCACGCTCTAAAGCATCAACCACGGTGATGGAGTCTGGGGTGAGTTAGGAGAGAAAGACTGAAGGAGATTAGAGGACACAAATGACAAAGAAGAGCCAGAAAGGGAAAATTGTAGGAGAGAGCAAACGCGAGCAAGACACGCGGTTGGTGAAGCCCCTCAGCATGCCGCAATCATGCCTGCCAGTGGCCTCTCATAACAGAAATTGGCCAAAACACAAAGCCAGCAGAGGTGCCTCATCCTTTTCAAACAGGAATTGATTCACAGCTTGAATTGTAGGTGCATAATCAAAATCCAGCACAGCCCCTGCAGTCTGTCTCGCCATCAGCCTTAGACCTCTCGAAAACAAAGGAAGACAGAACTTAACTGCACACTTTTATTATAGCCACAAGAATACAAAGTTTTAGGGAAGGCATGTCATATTGGAGTCAATGACTGAGTCTTACAATAAACTTAGCATGAAAGATTAGCAGGAAACAGAGCAAAAGTGCTCTTTTTCTTTCTACTTGACCATTATAATGCATAAATTGAGGTTCTTCAGTTTGCAGTGTAACGCAATATGCATGGGGGACGTCTTTAGTGTGCAGCTTTAACTCAGAGAGCCACCGAACAGAGAGAAATAACATTAGAGCTATTCTCTGAAAAGACTGGAACGTTAATTAAGAATTAAAAAGGTGTCAGCAGGACACAGGACTGAGCGATTGTGTCCACATCTATTGTTCTCTCTCTGTGTTCTTGTTCTGCAGGCCTCCTCATTTCCATCTACCCGTTCATAAGAACATGGCTCAACGTCCATCACATACTGCCCAATATAGGTGAGACTATGATGTATTATATTTCATAGCACCCATAACACTGGTCTGTAACATTCTGAATATAAGATTGTTATTACTGAAATACTGACTCCAAACTTGAATGTATATCTATAATGTATATTTCTCTGTCTGTAAGGCCAATACAATCTTCAAACAACTTTTTAAACATTTGTAAAATAAAAATGTCCTTTCTATTAATATTACACTTTATAACTTATAACTGCAGTTATATGAATATCCTTTTGTTTTGGTAAAGTCATCATTAAATAAAAATAGACATTCTTTTTTTATTTTTTTATGGAATATTGCAGTATTTATGATAAATTATTTATCTGTGGCCGTGCACATCATTATTTGATGTGGTAATAGTATTTACTTGAAATAATTTCCCCTCCCTCTTTCAATGACAGCTCTTCTCTGATGACTTGTTTACGGGTGTGAGGGCGGGACAACCTGTCACTCACATGACATCACAGCAATAGCAATCCTCAACCATCCAATCAATTCCTAATGGACAAAATCAAGTCCCACCCTACATTTCTTTCCAGTCACACTCTAGTTTAGTGTCCAATTCTCACTATTAACTATTATTAACTACAACTTTTGCCTTAATAAATTCCCAATGTAATGCTAATTAATAGTTAGTAAAGTAGTTGTTAAGTTATTGGTTAGGGTTAACGGACGTACAATATGGTAAATAAGGGATAATGTACACCCAGCCGGTTGTTATCGCAGAATAAACAGAGCGATCAGGACCTTGCATCATCCTGGGGGGGTTTATTCTGCAATAACACCCGGCTGGGTGTACATTATTCCGCTTATTACACGGCTACTAGTCTCAAATAAATTAGACACAAAATATTGTCTTGAGATTAAATATTTTATTAGCTATTACGCAAAGCTTCAACGAAGAAAAACAGTTCCAACCTGCTTTAAGCCTTTATCTATAGCTGCTAAATGTTGAAAATGAATGCTGAAAGGGTTAGTTCACCCAAAAATGAAACCAAACCTATGATTTACTCACCCTCAAGTTATCATAGATGTATATGACATTCTTCTTTCAGACAAATACAACCGGAGTTATGTTTAAAAAGTTCAGGCTAACGTTAATCCAAGCAGTAGTTGTAACGTTAGCTGTTTTTGAAGGCCATAAAAAATGCAGCTGTCCGTCAAATAATGTGCTCCACACGCCTCCAATGGGTTAATAGAGCCTTCTGATTCGAATCGATTCGTTTGTGTAAGAAAAATATCCATATTTAAAACTTTATAAAGGAACCCTGCCTTGAAGTCTTCCATTGTAGCCATGGCTGTTTATGTATTTAACAGCCACAAGATGGCGCCAGTGTTAAGCATAGAAGTAGTACCGGTCAAGATAACTCGTAGTACCCGTATGAGCGGTTGTTATTTGGGAATAACATACCGCTGGAATACGCGATTGACCAATCAGAAGCAAGTATTTCACAGAGCCGTCTAATAATGCAGAATAAGGCATTGATTGTTGATGTTCTTTATAAGTACTAATAAAAGTCATATGCATGCTGATAAGCAACTAGTCAATAGTGAGAATTGGACCCTAAATGGCTTGTTCAAGAAGCCATTTTTCTCAGATACGGGAAGAAAAAATATTGCAACTTCTGTTTCACGCTGACTTTAAAATCAAATACAAAACTTAAAAGCTCTTCTCAATTCACAGCCGAATGGTGCACAAATAGGGTGCTTATCAATTATAATTAAATGCTGTATAAATTTTCACTTGATTATGCTGTTGTAACATGAGATTAGTTTGCTTAATGTGTGATGAGAGACCAACGATGTTGCAACACTAACATGACAACATCTAATTTTCTCAGGCAACTTCAGAGTGCATCCAATGGCTACAAATTCAAATCCAGCCCCTGAACTGCCTGTGGCTACACTCACACGAGAGGGTAAATGGCTTTTCTATGTCACGTGGATACGCACACACAAACCCGTTCAAACACATCTCTCTGCTTCCAGTCTGACAATTGAAGACTGATTTCCTATGACACCATTTTAGAGTGACTATTTTCTCAGGGTCAATGTAGAGCTGTCTGCTGCTTCTCATTTGCACTCTCTCTGGCCTGCTGGATCTGAGGCAGGAGCTCTGTTCCAGGCTATTAAATGGTATTATGGATTTAATGGGTAATAACTAAAACTCCATATCCAATGAAGACTAATTCTTACATCATAATTGTTTTGTTTGATAATTGCTGCAACTCTTGTTGAACTTAACAGAAAACAGCAATGTCAGTGCCCTAATACTAACACAACCACAGCCATAAAACTGAATATATTAAACACAGTGTTCCTGTAACTGAAACAGTGGAGCGATGGGTTCGATTACCAGGCAATGCATGAACTAAAAAGTATTGAATGCAATGTAATTCCATTTGGATAAAAGTGTTGCCAAATGCTTAAATGTAAAGTATCAGTGCTCAGTATGCAAATGTACACCTTTGCCAATAATGAAAAACATACAGCTAAACCTATTTTTGCTGAATCAAATGCCATGTTTACACTTTATTTTGATAGTCCACCACTTTAGACATTCTACTAACTTAAAGCAATTGTCAACTAACACTTATTAATATGCAAAAACATGTAAACTAAATCATATTAGTTTTAGTAGGCTGGTCCGGATTCAGTAGTTTGTATTCGCTGTGATTATTATTAATGTTTTTATCTTCGATTATCTGAATCATGCACCATCATATACTGTAGTAATAGGCTGAATTTATATTTGCCACATTTTAAGTCTTGCAGTTATTTTCGGACCCACTTTATATATATATATATATATATATATATATATATATATATATATATATATATATATATATATATATATATATATATATATATATATATATATATATATATATATATATATATATATATTATATAACTACTATGTACTAACATTTTAATTAATAATTTGATACAATGCACTTATTGTGTACATACATGTTTTTACATTGTACTTACATTTAAAAAAAATACCTGCATGTAATTTCATCTGTAATTAATTTCTGTAGTTACATTTGTAATTACACAGTTGGCACTTCCCTTACCCCTAACCCTACCCTTAAACTGACACACACCACCACACCTATCACTAACTCTACCCGTATCCCACTTCAATATCAGCAAAGTTGGTGGCAATACAATCTGAACCCAGTAAGTACATTGTACTTATTTTTTGATGTAAGTACATAGTACTTAAGGCCACCTAATATACAGTGGGGCCCTATTTTCTATTGAATTTACATACAGTAATCTGCAAATATATGAAACTACAAATTTGTAAAGGGCAAACAATATATTGTCAGTATGACCCAATGAAAGCCAAAGAGGTGGATCCTGGTCGCCATTATTCTAGGTGCAGCCCCAATATTGTAGCCTGACGTCATCATACTCAATTCTAGTCAGAATATGAGTCGGATACTGTTCCATTGGGCTGTGATTATGGGGCGTTTCAACCGAACCAGGAAAGACCTCAGTTGGATAGACCTACAACCAATCAGAGCAACGAAGTGATGCATAATGCTAGTTGTCAAATGTCGTGGTTTTCGCGAGTCTGTGGTTTTCCCGTGGGTTGTTTTCCATGTCCACAGGTTGAAGTGAAGCAAGTGACCTCAATTATGTGATATATAAACCCAGGAATGCAAATTTTAGCAGGCCACCTTGCCAAAATAACACATTTTACAGAGAACCCCCTCAAGAAGCTATTGTTTTGGGCTAGTAGTTGGCGGGTTTTGTTGTAAAAACTTGGCAACCATGTCTGCACGCGCTGGAATAAACAATCTTTGCCGGTGTTGTAAATAAAAAAAAGTCTTTAAGGATACACAGAGTATACTTACCAACATGATCATCATTTCTGAGAGAAATAGTGAAGGTAAATGCATATAAGAATTGCTCCATTTAGGATTAGAACAAATTCATTATTTTATGAATTATGCTATTGTTTATTATCTGTCCATCATCGTCTAAAGCCCGCCCTTACAATTTCATTGATCCGAACAGTTTCTGTTCAGGCATAATTACTGTATAGTTAGAATGGCATCCAGGCCACCAATATTGATCCTCCATGGCAGTTTCAAAAGATTGTGGCTAATCACTTATCCTGCTCAATGAAAAATTAATGATGTTCTAGCAGGTAGCCTAACTATATCCGAGCAGCTTCCTGTGCTATGCCAATCCCACATCTTGATTTTATCAGTCTTTACATGAGTCACCTGCATGAGCCCGACAATACAAGTCAGGTTAATTAAGTTACAAAAATCATCAAATTAACATAATCAAATTTCCCCTGTCAACTTTACTGAAAATTTCACTTGAGTAACTACACAGTAAGGTTTTTATTGTATTTTATATAACTGATAGGGAATTAACTGTGTGGGGCAATCCAGGATTGTCTTTTAGACAGTTATGTTTTGTTATATGTTTCCTGTGCAGTAGACCTATCTATAGTTACTAAGCTCTCTTTCTTTGTCACCTTAATAACTGATTTCATTCACCTGTGTTCCCCTGTTACGTGCAAATGGAATTATGAATACCATCTCAAATCAAAATTTCTTATAGCATGTGTGGGCTACTTTGAGTTTGGGGAACTCCTTCGTTCTGTGATTTCTGTAAAACAGCAATTCGTGACAAAATACATTAAAACAACTAAATATCAAGATATACTGCTGCAACCCTCGCATTAGTGTAACATGTATATACAAATTATACCGTTAAATATGCATTATTTAGTCAAATTCAAAATTCAAAGAGGCTGCTTACTTATTTGTGTATTATATCAGGAAAATAAAAGATCCAGCAAAAATCACATCTGCTGTCCTGTGTCTAGCTTCACAAATCTACCAATGAAGAACTTTTATTTAATTACTGATGTCGCTGGCAGTATATATATATATATATATATATATATATATATATATATATATATATATATATATATATATATATATTTTTTTTTTTTTTTTTTTGTAATTTGCTGACAAGGTAAAATGTAAAAATATATAGTGTTATAAATGTGTATTACATTAACTTTACTAGATTTGCAGCGTTGATAACTGGAAATGCATCATCACAGATTGTGAAAAGGGTCCATAATCAGCATTTGTGATCTATAGGTTGAAGGAATTAGTAAATGAGCAACATTATTTAACAGTATTTTGAAACATGGCTGTGGGCACGTCTAGTTATGAAATGACTGCAGCCATGAGATGAGCTACCAGGAAACCAAGTTCATTTAATCAGAAAGCTCACTCTTTGCCCTGCATGCTGTGGAAATTACATTGAAACGTGTCAATCCCAGCCCAGCCAAGCAGCCACTGTGTGTCCTTGTTGCCTCTTCACTGGCCATTTCCTGCTTCAGTCTGCACATCTGTTTCTGCCCCATATAATGCACAGTCGTTATGAGATTTGTGCTCAGTTGAATAGATTGATAATATAGAAAAAAACAACGACAACTCTAATTTGATATGATGCCTCATTTCCTATACAGTTGATTTTCTTGTTTTTTTTTTTCAGAGAAGATACACTTATATTATCAGACCTTCAGGCTTGATATGAATTCAAAGTATTCTTTAAAACTGTGTGTGCATGGTTTGGCAGCAAAAGGCTATAAAAAGTATGATTATGCAGTAAATTTTCACGGGCTGTATTATGCCCTCAGAGCACGCAGCAGTCATGCACTGAATCATGTAAACAGGCAACAGGGATGTGTTGAGCGAATGAACAGCAGTCTCATATTGTGCCCTCTGTCTGAGTCTACGGCCCTTTCTCAGGCATCAGCTAAGGACAAAAAAAAAGAGTAAAACATGTTGTTCCCCATTCAATATGATTATTACTTGTATTAATACTACCACTAATAATAATAATAGTCACATTGCTGTACAATCCAAAAACAAATGACTCAGAGGGCCCTATTTTAATGATCTGAGCATATGGTCTGAAGCGAATGGCGTAGGTGCACTTACTGAATCCCCTT
Organism: Pseudorasbora parva; assembly: GCF_024679245.1. NCBI lineage: Eukaryota > Metazoa > Chordata > Actinopteri > Cypriniformes > Gobionidae > Pseudorasbora > Pseudorasbora parva. Next base: position 13,767,922 of record NC_090180.1, read on the forward strand.
TTGCTAGTTTAACGGCAGAAAAAATGTCCTGCAAGCCAGACACAAAATCCAAAAGGGTTTTACCTAGTCTCCTAATGAGTCATGGGTGTGTTTTGGGCGTAAATTGCAATACACCAATCCATGGGCGTTGGAAGCAAATAAAAAGTGGATGGGTCCTCTCTGGGACTAACATTAGATTCCATTTACATTAAATACAAACATACTGCCATTTACTAAACGACTGATTAGGACAGACAAAGTTACGGAAATCACTGAGTAATTTACCATGGCTATAGTGCAGGGGTAAGACACGTCATCATGTTTTTATGCAAATCAATCAGAGGTTCGAATCCGCCTTTTGCTACACTTGCTCTACTCCCTTTTTCCATCACGAATCAGATCGGAAAGGCATTTATTTTCAAAAAACATTGAGAAATTATTAGAAAAGTGGAAGTAAAGCATCTAACGTGTTTAATAATAATTAGAGACGATAAAAGTGAGTGGGTCCAATATCACCGGTCGTAAAAAGTGGCAGGGGTCGCTCAAAAGTTACCAGTTTTGACCACAGCGAAGCACCGTATCATTGCGTTTCCCTGTAATTTGGATGCATTTTAAAGACCTAGCCTACACTTTTATTACTGAAATGCTGGAAAGTATTTACAAGAATAAGCTTTCTTATTCTTGTAAATTCTTGTATTCTTGTTCTTCCTAAAAGAGAGAGGAAAAAAAACGTAAATATTTTAAATGAGGCGCCATTACGCCAGTAACGTTAGGTTGTTGTTCTCTCAGGATTTTTTAAGAAATTTAAAATGACTGTCTTACTGCGTCCAACCTCAGCAGCGATGGCACGTTGCGAAAGGCCTTGCTTGTGCAGCTCAACAATCCTGCCACATTCAAAGAGAGAAAGCCTTTTTGCCTTTGCCATCAGGAGATCTTGACAGTATGACTGCTTGAAGGACAATGACATGAATGCCATATTTTTGTGCAGATTTGACCTTTTTATGGCTATGGTCTTAAACTTTTGATCAGCTGATGAACGGCCTGTTTGAGTTTAAATGCAGTTTTCAATAAATTGCCTACTCTCTATTTTTTGTCTCTTGCTCCTGTTTCTTCTTTTGGCATTTTGAAGCTGCACTTACAACCCGGTTATGATCCACAAGTGCGAAATGTGTAAAACTTGCAATGCATCCCCTAGTCTTAAGATTTTGTTCAGGAGTGTATGTTTCTCATTACACATTTTGGAAGATGATTGGTGTGGGTACATGCTATTCAAGTCTCACTTCAGGTCGGAATATACTGAAATCCGTAATATGCAAAAACCACATGCCTGCTTTTTCCTGTCTCATTCTTAGGGACTCAAAGCCAGCTTAATGTAGAACGTTCGAAGAGCCGGATGGGAACATTTGTGGAGGCAGCCGCTCCTACGGCAGCCGAGGGCTCACAGGATGATGGGTGAGACATATGTTTACCGCCTATTCCAAAACACTGATGTTTAGCTTAAGAGATTAAGGATTTGTTTACAAGTCAACGATGTACTAAAAATGGAAAAGTTTGGGAATTTTGAAACCAGTTTTCAAAAGTTAGCATTTTCAGGCAGGCCCCTAAAACGCTGTTGTCATGTACACAAATGGCCAAAACATACACATTTTTTAATTTTTTAGTTGAAAACAGTGTCGTGTTAATGGCCCCTGAATAAGCAAGTTCATCTATACAGCTTTTGCCCTGGGTAAATCATTATGTCATTCACATATTCATAACTTTACATTAGTGAGGTATCCAAATTAAACTCACACACACACGTATACTCCCCTCATTACATTTGCGACACATTGAATTCCCTCTCTCAATATATCAGTCTCTCTCTAGGGCCAGAGAGTAATTTGATTCTTCTAGCAGGCAGTGGTGCCAAACAGCAGACGTCTTTGTGGCTCACTGGAGGAACGGAGTGATTGGGATTTCCTCTTGCTTTGAGAGAGGCTTTTTGCTCCCTGTTGAGTTCACACATTATATTCTACGCTAGGAGCCAATCACTTCCAGGACATTATTTTGATTGACCCTCTTTGTGACATGATTTTACGGACATATAAGAACCACTACAGAATAGCAAGATTGGTCTATTTTCTGCAAATCTTTCACCTGCATGAGTTGGCTTTGGAGTTTAATGTGCATTGCACAAACTGGACATAGAATTGAGCCAGAAAGTCTTTTCTGGTCGAATACACCCTCTTAAAAAATGGAAAAAGGAAGGTGTCAACCGCTCCCTATTGAGCTTATTGGACTCAAACCAACAAAAAAAAGTTTCCGTGGATGTAGTTGTCATGGCGACACCACTGCCTTCACTCATAGGGACATTTATGTTGCATGAGGAACCATACTTGGCACTGCCTATTCAACTAAATACGATTTTAATCATTTTCATTATAAGCATTGTATTTCTTCTCCTAGGCCTTCTGCAGATGTTCCAGATATCTTGGGCAGGCGAAAGTTTAAGTCGCCATCTTCTGATCAAGACCCTTCATAATGGCTGGATCCACTGAGACTCATCATTAAAGAATTAAAGAGCAAACAGTATTAATTTCACAATAAGCAAGGCTGATCTCTGCTTACATCTCATTACTGTATCCTATCTGATTTCACTCATTCAAACAAGGTGTCTGCTCTAATACTAAAATAATGTTTGATAAAAGCAACGAGCAAGCTGAAAATGACAACCATGTGCTTTAAGTCATAGTTCACCCAAGAAATTAAGCATCTGTCACCATTTGCTCACTCTCATGTTGCTCCAAATCTGTGTGACTTACTTTCTTCTGTGAAACATTAAAGGAGACATTTTAAAGAATGTTTCAGTTGGTTTTGTCCATATACAGTGAAAGTCAATCGGCTTTCACAATGTAATGGAAGCAAGCTAGTACTGTGTGAGGAAACCTCACTGCCCTGGCTTCAAGATGACTAGCGAATGACATTTGAGGCTGCAGACGTGATAGTTGTGATAGTTACCTCCCATGCTGGTTAGAACCCCGCTCGGAACAGGTCAAGTACGACTGGTTACATTTGGTGCCATGACCCAGATGGGAGTAAGATTTAGGGTGCAGAGTGTAATGAAGGCAAGTTAGTAAGAGCTATGCGAGAAAACCTTTCTACCTTTTCCTCAAGACACATACTATAATAATAATAATAATAGATTTTATTTATAATGCACTTTTCATTCTGAAGAATCTCAAAGTGCAACAAAGGGAACAAATAACAACAACAACAAAAATGAATAACAAGTAAAAATATAGAATAAAACAACATAAATAAAAAATTAAAAAAATCAACCAACACAGACAACTGAACAGAAACAGAGCTGATGGTAAACAGAAACAGAGCTAATGGTGAACAGAAAACAGAGCCGATGGTGAACAGAAACAGAGCTGATGGTAAACAGAAACAGAGCTAATGGTGAACAGAAAACAGAGCTGATGGTGAACAGAAACAGAGCTGATGGTGAACAGAAAACAGAGCTGATGGTGAACAGAAACAGAGCTGATGGTGAACAGAAACAGAGCTGATGGTGAACAGAAACAGAACTGATGATGAACAGAAACCGAGCTGATGGTGAACAGAAACAGAGCTGATGGTAAACAGAAACAGAGCTGATGGTGAACAGAAACAGAGCTGATGGTGAACAGAAACAGAGCTGATGGTGAACAGAAACAGAGCTGATGGTGAACAGAAACAGAGCTGATGGTAAACAGAAACAGGGCTGATGGCGAACAGAAACAGAGCTGATGGTGAACAGAAACAGAGCCGATGGTGAACAGAAACAGGGCTGATGGTGAACAGAAAACAGAGCCGATGGTGAACAGAAAACAAAGCCGATGGTGAACAGAAAACAGAGCCGATGGTAAACAGAAAACAGAGCCGATGGTGAACAGAAAACAGAGCCGATGGTGAACAGAAAACAGAGCCGATGGTAAACAGAAAACAGAGCCGATGGTGAACAGAAAACAGAGCCGATGGTAAACAGAAAACAGAGCCGATGGTGAACAGAAAACAGAGCCGATGGTGAACAGAAAACAGAGCCGATGGTGAACAGAAAACAGAGCCGATGGTTAACAGAAAACAGAGCCGATGGTGAACAGAAAACAGAGCTGATGGTGAACAGAAAACAGAGCCGATGGTAAACAGAAAACAGAGCCGATGGTAAACAGAAAACAGAGCCGATGGTGAACAGAAACAGAGCCGATGGTGAACAGAAACAGGGCTGATGGTGAACAGAAACAGAGCTGATGGTGAACAGAAACAGAGCTGATGGTGAACAGAAACAGAGCTGACGGTGAACAGAAACAGAGCTGACGATGAACTGAAACAGAGCTGATGATGAATAGAAACAGAGCTGATGGTGAACAGAAACAGAGCTGATGGTGAACAGAAACAGAGCTGCTGGTAAACAGAAACAGAGCTGATGGTGAACAGAAACAGAGCTGATGATGAACAGAAACAGAGCTGATGGTGAACAGAAACAGAGCTGACGGTGAACAGAAACAGAGCTGATGGTGAACAGAAACAGAGCTGACGGTGAACAGAAACAGAGCTGCTGGTGAACAGAAACAGAGCTGACGGTGAACAGAAACAGAGCTGATGGTGAACAGAAACAGAGCTGATGATGAACAGAAACAGAGCTGATGGTGAACAGAAACAGAGCTGATGGTGAACAGAAACAGAGCTGATGGTGAACAGAAACAGAGCTGATGATGAACAGAAACAGAGCTGCTGGTGGAAGTCAAGCTCCAGTACACTGTGGTCCACTCCATGTATTACATTTCTTCCAGCGCTAGAGGCAGTGTCCTGATGACGTCGTTGAGGGATGACAAGTGAAGACCAGATGATGGGTCTTCATGACGATTCAGACGATGGGGATCGCTGCAGCACCACGCAGGAGGCAAACAAAGTTTATCGGGCACTTCTGTGGACACACCGGGGTCGGCGCAGAAGTCCAAGCCGTTCCACGGCCACAATCGAGAAGCGGAACATCCCAACATCACGCCAGACGCTGATGGCGCTAACCCAGTGCAAACTTCAGCCACCATGCAGCTCAAGCCCGAGGGAGACCACTGAGACCACCAGTGAGCAGCCGACACCCAGAAGAGAGAGCAGTCGCAGCGAGCAACATGAAATGTCCTTCAAACCAGAACCAACCGCAACTATTCAAACATAAACATCAGAGAAGCGGTGGAAAACAGCGAATGGCGAACAAAGTCCTCTCAGTGGCTGCCAGCAATCAGCAACAGTCCCAGTTGTAGCTCTGACTGTTAGACTAGTCACAACATAATAAAATAAAATAAAATCTAAATCTAACTGTACAGTTAACATGATTTGTGGGTGGATACTAGCGTCTGAGGTTAGAGGCTGCAGCTTTTGCCGTCTTTGTTAAAGCATCTGCCTCCCATGCTGGAGATGCTAGTTTGAATTCATAGATCTTTCATTCACTCTCTTCCATTGTACCATGAAACCATGGTATCAAGGCCCCACCCACACACCTGCAAATGTTCCTGTGAAACAAACATTTATGGAAATGTATAAATTAAAGTTAAAAGCTCCAATCTCCTCCTCCTGAAAATCTTGAAAAAAGTCAGTTGATACCTGTAATGGAGTTTGTAGAAGGTAAGGAAGGAGGCGGAAACCGGCGAACATTCAACAACTTTTAATTCAAAACAATAAACAAAACAAAACAAAAGTAACGCGGGCAGCCCCTCATGGACGACTGCCTGCACACACACAACAAAACGTAAACCAAAACATAACAAAGTCCAGGCCTGGTCCTCTCTCGTCTTCCACTGTCGTCTCGCCTCCTTTTATGCTCCTGTCACTCCGCCGTGAGACGAGACCGGTGTGGCGCGCAGCTGGCGCTCATTAACACTTGCCAACGGCCCGCTCTCATGGTCCCTTGTTTAGCTGCTTGCCACATACCCCCATCGGCCCTCGCAGGCCGGGGGTACTCCCCAGACTGCACTCTATTCCACCATCCGGGTTAGGACAGAGAGGCGAGAAAAACGGAGCCAGGAGCATGCGGAGAGAATTCAACAGCTTAGATACGGTGTGTCTTCCTCTGCTTGTAAACAAATTCCTCTCTTCTGGGTCATATTCTCGCGTATGGGTCATGGTGCTTCATGACTTCACATCAGAGGCCCAGACGGAAGACAAGAACTTGTTGAATAAAGTCGTTATTTTGATTAGTCCCCCCCCCCCACACACACAAAAAAAACTAATTCTTGTCGCTTCAAAAAATTATTGTAGAACCACTGTAGTGAGATGGACTTTTTAATGATGTCTTTAATGCCTTTTATGTGTCTTGAGAGAGGAAATGGAGGCCTTTCTGAGCCATCAAATTGCAACATAAATATCTTTATTTGTGCTTCAATGATGAACAAAGGTCTTACAGCAAGTAATTAATGACAGAATTTTCATTTCTGGGTTAACTAACCCTTTAAAGTGCTCACTTTGTAGATGAAGTGCTCTTTGCACAGACATTGCACAAACTGAATTACACAAACAAAATAAAATGTAGAAAATTATCACATGAAAATTCTATTCAAATGTCTTTGTGTCATGTCAACACACACTTATAAACACACATTTTCCTGATCTACCTTCTCTCTGACACACTATATTTTAACGGTAGTCCTTTTGCAGCACTAGAAATGACTCAGAGAATCACATACTGCGTGAACACGTAACGTGCATGGCACAGAATCATTGTACATCCCACGCAGACCATCAGTGACACTCTGAGGCTGAATATGCAGTATCTGTCCTTGCATGGCGACAACGAAGAGGGACACTGCCTGCTGTTGCTAAGAGCTCTGACGTACACTAATGACTGAATTATACACCATTGTACTGGGTGTCTCACACAACCACACTAGAGAGAAGTTTCACACGACTTGGAAAAAAATAACTTCATGATGATCTGAAGAAACAGTAGAGCTTATTCAAAAGGCAGTTAAAGATAACTACACAAAACTATTCACCAAAAATGTTACTGATAAAATGATTCATATAAATAAGAAGTGAACTGTGAGACCATTACGATGCTCATGGTGATATTGTGACGTATCATGGCCAACACAACTATTCAAAGTACACTAAAGTATAATAGAGTTTTATGCTGCGCTATTTTGTAGATGACCTTACACAAATGTACAATGGTAACCATAGCCGGAGACAAAGTATATGATGGCAATTCAGGCATCAATTATGTCTCATTTTTACAGTGTCTGTTTATGATTGGCCGTATATAAGGCTCCTTTTACAAAGTAAAGCTGACCTTCACATAACATTTACCATGGTAACCATCCCACATTAATTTATTATTATTTTACAGAAGTAACTATAAATAAGGCCTAGCTAATGTATTTTGCTGGAAATGGCTACTGTAAATTATTGTACATTTTTGTAAGAGGAGATACAAGAGAGACCTACCGTACTTCTGCCGCAATGCGACGTCGTGCGCAAGTGTGTGTACACTCTGCTCATTACACACACAGGGACACACCGCAGCACATGTTAAATATTAAAAATAAAGAATTCCTCTCTGAAAAAGCGTACAGTCTTACCGCTTACAAATTCCGCCATTTTCCATAGTACAAGTGCAACTGGCTTTTAAAGGGAATAGGATACGAGACTCTGACTGGTTTATTGCATGTTAGACCTAAAACACACCCATGACTCATAAAGAGACTTGGTAGAACCCTTTTGGACCACCGTTGTTAAAGGTGTCATGAACTGGCTTTTTAATTTTTTTTTATATTGTTGTCTGAGGTCAACTAATGATGTTCGTGTGTTTTTTACATTCAAAATATCATAACTAATCAGTAATAGGCTATTTTCTACACTGGTTTTGAGGCTCTCTCCAAAACGCTGGGTTTTGATGGGCGTGACGCACTGGAGACTTGTAAGTAAACGCCCACGGCTAGGATTGGATAAGATTTGCATATTTAATGAGCTTAAGCTCCCCTGTCAGTTCACATAAAAGAAGAGACTCTGAAAGATTGAGAGAGAATCGGCAACCAAAATGATCATCGCGACCACAGGGCTCGCAAACATCTTTTTCAAACAAACACAATGATTTTTTTCTCATCGACCCGCGTTTTATTGGACCATTATTTTTATATTACACATAGCCTGCAAGATCGAACGATATAAGCACGAACTGGGCGCACACACATAGGCTACACACGTTTGTCGTGCACGCTGCCCTTCAGATATCAACTCGAGAGAGAGAATAGCAGAACAAGAACGGAATATAATGAGATTCATCGGCCTGCCAGGCTTTGCGATGTGTCCAGCGTGCTAAATGTATGCTCTTTTAAACATGTACACATAAGCAAAACGATCTATAACTATGCAATACTATTACATATAAAAACACGTTTTACTCACATACGTGTGTTGCACCATTCCTGTTGGATCCAAATCCAGCATCAACCGGAGATTTGTTTACAAACGATTCCGCAGTGAACTGAAGTGAACACCACTGTCTTCCCCACGTGAGCTGGAACTTCATTAAAAATAAATGAAGTATCACACATTCCTAATATTATGATCCGAAGGAAGCTTATGCAGCGACTGTTCTTACAAAATATCTTGCTTGCTATCTTCTTCCACATTGTTATTGCTGCTGGCTTGTGATCGACTGCAGCTAACAGGGAATGTTCTCAGAACATTGGCTAATATTCTCTGAAAGTTCTCTCAAAGTTATCAAAAAAAAAAAAAACGTTCTTGCAGTAACGCTATTAGAACGTTGTGCCAATGTTTTTTGCTATTGATTAACGTTCTAAAAACGTTAGCTCTAAAATGTCATTCTTAAATTGTTAGTGAAACGTTTTAAAAAACGTTAAAAAAGTATTAGTCATTACAAATTAGTCATACAGCTTTTTTCTTAAACTTCAGATACATAATTTGTATATCCAGTAACAACTTAATGACACTTAAATGCTAATTTCGTTAATATATATATATATCTCTTTTACAATCAGAAGAAAAATCTAGTAAAGTAATTATGTATTAAATATAATTGTAATATAAATATAAAAGTCAATTATAAAAGTAGTTTTACCTTTTTTTTTAAAGAAAGAATAAGATGTCAATAAACAAAAGCAAGTACTTTAAAGGAGAAAACTGGAATATTTTATTTGATCATACTCCACACACCCTTATAAGAACATTATTTAACGTTCTTATAACCTAATGAGAACGTTAATACAATGTTTCGCAAACCGGACATTTTAACGTTCCTAGAACTTTCATAAACGTTTTATAACTTATTGGGAACTAAATAAAAGCTTTTCTTTTAACAAGGAAGTTTTCAGCTCTGAAACGTAGATTATATTCTTATAGGCCTATTACCATGACCTTATATCAAAAGCACAAGGGAAAGTTGATTTCTCAATTCATCCCCCTTTTAAACTAGCAAATGTGGATTCGAACATGCCCTAAGTGCATCTGCACTTCAGACCATGCGCTCAGATTATTAAAAAAAAAAAATCTAATTCAAATAATGTAAAAAGTTTTTTTTGTTGTTGTTGCATTAGGCTACTTCAATAAGTAGTAGGCTAGGTATATGGTATTTTTTGGCAGTAATAGGTCTATTTGTGTGTTGCATTTTTAGAGTGGTAGTTTGGCCAGGGCCTACTATCATAAAATGATGTAGGAGCTGAGCACAGCTCTGATGATGAGAGGGTCCCTCCTCCCTATAGCTACACACTCATTGAACACATGCCCACCCACTCATTCACAGTCACACACACACACGCACACCACTGCTCTCATCAACACACGGGCTTCTGTGCAACCTGTTACTGCTAATACGAAAGGAAAATATTACAACAACATCTTTTCATTTTGTACAAAAACAATATTCGTTTAATGAGAGATAGAGACAGTCAGAATATGCTGAGACTCGAATCCAGCGCGTGGAGTGCGCCTGACGTGTATTGAGTGACAGGATTATTGATCTTAATATGAGTCGGGCAGTGGAACCCGCGTGAAAGACGCCGTATTTTTTTAGGACGGCGTTTTCGACTTGGGAAACGACAGGCTTCGCACGTAACCTATACCCAGAGAAATCATCGTCAAGCTTGTATAATTCTTGGACGTCGACTAAGCGGTAAGACCTTTTCTTGTTTAAGAAGAGAGGCTGAAAATTGTTCTAAATCGCTGTATGTCTTCACAAAGCGCGTGTTATTTGTTTAAACGATCGTCTTTAACCACATTTAATCGTCCCATGGGCTATCACATCCGGCAGGGGTGAAACCAGCATCGAGGATGCTCAATGCTCCTATGGGTACCTACGCATTTTACAGATTCATTTCACAGTTGAGGATACAATGTGATTTAAACAGGTATTGTGGGAAATGATTAGCTTCAGAAAGTAACATGACCTTGGTGTTGTAAAAAAGCTCCAGTAGCCTACAGCTGCTTAGTATAAGGGCAAATGGGACTGTGGTAACATCATTTTTTTTTTTTGTCCAGTGTCATGACTTGAGTAATGATCCATTCACTGTCAAAAATATTAGTTATTTAATGGGGGAACTAAAATGCTACAGTAAATGCAGTAAGCGAAATGCTACAGTAAAACCTGCTAATTTGTTATCTTTAGCTCACCCAAAAAATAAAATTCTGTAATCACACACCCTCATGTCTTTCTAAACCTGTAAGACTTTCGTTCATCTTCGGAACACAAATTAAGATATGATTTATGTCCCTCCAATGACAGTCTTTGCGACTACCACTTGATGCTACAAAAAGTTCATAAAGAGATCTTAAAATGAATCCATAGGATATGAATTGAGTGGTTTAGTCCACATTTTCTGAAGATAGCCTACACAATCACTTCATACGCTGAACAGATTTAATTTAGGCTTTACAGAACTGGCTCAGATTTTATTTAAAATATCTTCATGAAAGAAGTATTTTAATTTATCTTAAACTTAACACAGAAACTTATTTAGCCTAATACGTTCCTGGAACAACATCTTTAATGATTCTGGAACAACATTTCATTCAACCATTTTTAAGTTTACAGTTTATGTCAAGTTTAGGCTTACAACCAGGGTTAGGTGCTTCTACATTAGTGTTATACAGCTATCATTTCCCTTTGATCTTATAGGGATAAGTTATGGGTAGGCTGAGGTTTAGGGGTACGGATAGGTTAGGACTACATTTTCGGACAGGAAGGTTGTTCCTGGATCACCAAAATATGTTGACCCAGACACCCGTCTAACTCGGCAAAATCAGGATATGCAAACTTGCCACCTCAAACTATATAATTATATAAATTCTACTCTTCAAATATTGGGTTTTTTTCACCAAGGATGCATTTATTAGAATTTTCAGCAGGCATTTCTCCAGTCAGATGATGCTTCAGAAATCATTCTAAAATGCTAATTTGCTGCTCAAAAAACATTTATTATTATCAATGCTAAAAACAGCATAATACTCCTTTATTTGCAGTTATGTACATTGGAATGTTGCACTTAATGTAATTCAGTTAATGTTAATTACAATACTTTAGTGTCCTATGTGGTGTTTGTCTTTATTATTATTGACCACAGTTGTTGAAGTCAACTTTGATGAAGTTTAAATCTTGTCATGTGGCCTTCCCAATAACTGAATTACATTTGTAAAACTAATCCATATGGTTTAGTCCAAATTTTCTGAAGAGACACGATCGCTTTATGCACTGAACAGATTTAATTTAGGCTTTTATACACATAAATACAGAACTGGCTCAGATTTAATTAAAAAATATCTTCATTTGTGTTCCGAAGACGAATAAAAGTCTTGCGGGTTTGAAACGAGGTGGTGAGTAAATGATTACAGAATATATTTTTTTTAGGGTGAAATAACCCTTTAATTGAAAAATTAAGAATTATTTTTATAATTAACTTTAAACTTAACACAAAAAAACGACAAGAACATCTTGGATGAGATGGGGTGTGAGTAAATGATCAGGAAATTTTCCATCTTGAAGTGAACCAATCCTTTAAGTCATCATGTGACCTAGCAAACCACCTGTGTTATTCCAAGTAATTGAATTGCATTCTACAATAACAAACAGATTATAATAGCTCAATAAATGGCATCTCATAATGCTTGTTATACTAAAATTCAATATAACTCTTGCTAACTCTTGCATTTTAATATAAATTATGTCACTCACTCTGCTTTTGCACTACAGGTAGTGTCCCAGCTATATGAAGCAAGCACTCATTAAGAAGCAATGCTCTCTTCCTACAATTTGCTGAAAAGGAGGACTTGGCAGGTGTGAGTGGGGTTGTGGCAACGCTGGAACTGTGACCCTAGCCAATATGGTTTGCAGCGAACAGAGTTCTGGCACATCAGTGCCCAAAAAGGAAATGCAGACCCGCAAGAAGCGGAAATCTCGTCCTCAGGGTCTGCCTTCTCCTGCCCTTTGCTGCGCATGCGGATTGTGTATTATGTTGGCGGGCATCAACATCACCTTAGTGGGCGCCTTTGCCTTCAGCACGCTAGTTCCCTCTAGCAATCCTCCGATAATCATCGGACCGATACTCCTGTTGGTGGCGTTCTCCTTCTTCGGGGCTTGTTGCATCTGCAGCCGCTTGCCTCCACCTCAGAGCTCCCGTCGGTCCAAAGGAGGTGGTGGCTTGGGCTTTATGGGTCGGGGCGGAGGGGGGTTGGGTGGAGGTGCAGCGTTCGAGATTGAGACCAGCGAACACACAATGCAGGACACCACAGCTGTGCAGCTCAGCCCCACCAACTCCCCCTGCTCCTCTCATGCCTCAAGCCCCGAAAGAGAGGCTCCCGCCACTGCCGCTAACGCCACCGTCCCCGCCCCGGAGTACATCCCTCCACGAGCCTGCAAGCTCTTTACTATGGAGGCCAACGGACCCAGCTCAGCAGCCTTTTCTGCGTCTACAGGGGGTGGAGGGGCGGTCCGGCTCACTTTGCCCTCAGACTGCGCCGCCACTTAAGGCTGCCAATTTAGGTCGCTCTCCGGAGAAGGGCTGGTATTACGTTATGTAAATAGCTTTTCAGAAGAGAAGACAAGCACTGTGTGTGAAGAATTTATTTGATTAGCACAGCTGGCTTGTGCCACAAGGTGCAATAACAATTGAAACATTCGATAAATTCAGCAGGTTGCTTTTTGGAGTCTGCGAGGTCCATGCCATGTGTTCCTAATAAAAATGACAGAGGTATGTGAGAAGCACATGAAGAGCATTTGTGTTCTCCTGTGCTCTCGTATCCAAAGAGAGAGAGCCTTGAAAGGTGAATCACTGTGGCGTGCTTCACATATTCATACTGTGCCACTGTTACTCAGAGCATTCACAGTTACTGCGCTCAAAAGAGACAGAATCAGCTGTTGTGTAAAGATGGCTTTGGAGACGAGCCTAAGAAACAGAACGGAGAAAGACATTACACTGCGCATTGTCATATGTCAGTGCTCAGACCAAAAAAACAGAGATGTTGTATATTTTCTCTTAAATATTTTCTCTTTGTCGTTTTAAACGTTACAATACATTCAAGGGTAAACTTAGATTTTTTTTGATGACTGTGGCTTTTGGATTTTGTCTTTATCGGATGCTTAATAAGCCGCAACACTGTTCAAATGCACTGATGATATCTTTTTTCATGTGACTCAGAAAACGAGTAGTTCCAGTTCAAATTGGACAGATAGTTCCAGCTCAATGATGGGCGGAATTAAAACTTTTAACGCAATTATAGTGCGATTCGCCTAACGCTGTGTGATTAAAAAAAAGCATATTTGTTGAGAAAATGTGCATATAAGCATATCAGCGTATCTGCGTTATTCAGCTCTACTCGTACTGTTGTTGCATTTTGTTTGTTCTTGAGAGACGTGACATTATTTAATGAACCAACAGCCCATTTTTCTGTACAAAAAAGAAAAGAAAAAAAGAAAAGAAAAAGAAACTAGCCGTAAGCCTTCACTCTTAAATTTACACTGTGGTTTATAATGCTGCCAAGTAAAACGATATTTCTTTCCCTTATGATTGCCAAAGGCTGTTTTCTCCTCCTAGTATCCCTCTTCGGTTGTCAATACTTGTCTTACGTCAACAGCACAGAATCATTTGAGTATACTGCCTACATCGGCTCACAGTATTCCTCCCCAAAATGTCTCACTGTCTCTGTGCTCCCTGTTTTTCTATTGCCCTTTGAAAGCAAGAGCCAGAATTGTCCTCAAACATGCCCCCCATCACTGACCCGCAATGATGGTTCAAACCAAACAGCGAAATAATTTCCCTCATGTCGATTTGACCAGAGAGGTCAGCTAAAAGCAGCTTTCGGAAAGGACATTATCCATTTATATTTTTTTAAGAATGAATATGGTCTAATGAAGTTTGTAAAAGTAGCTAAAGTTTTTAGATTTTCTCTTGTTATCATTTTCATCAGTTCCAACCAGATAAAAGGGCTGATTTTTTATGTATTAATTCTGTAGTGTTTCTTTTCATTTGCATCTGTTAATGTGTACTTTTAGCTGTGTGATATAGTGCTGTGTATTTATTATAAGTCATATGGGTCGATATGTGATGAATGCTGAAGAAAGCGCAACATGAACTGCATGCTTACAAAAAGTGCACTGTTGCCACGGGGGAAAAATAAAATCCTTAATGAATTCAAGAGAAACATTAAAACTCATTGATCCGCTTGTTTGTCACAGGATCGTGAGCTTTATTTCCATGTAGTTTAAGGGAAAGAAGAGATGTTGGATAGGGAGCCGTGGAAACATTGGCATGCTTATATAATGTTAGACTACAAACTATGTGCACCTTTGTTTGTAAGCTGCTATTTGCCATCTACACATCTGCTGTAGTCTGAATGAATTGAATGTTGCCTTAATATTGACAGTGATCTCAGGATCAAACCAGCGAGGGCTACTCAAATGTCAAATGAGAACATTTGGTTATGTGGTATTCCTGTATTTATAGAGATTTCATGTTGTTCATTACTTTCTACCATGTGTGTTTTTAAAAAGGTATTTAAATGGAGGCAAAGTGGAATGAGATGCGTGTTGAAAAGTTTTGATAATGCCGATTTGCATTATTGTCATAAATTAGGCCACGTCGAGTAAAATGACGGTGAGTTCTTTTAAGTATTGTTGACACTGAAAAAGTCTTTTGTAAGCTGTACACGTCATAATTATACACTGTTTAACTCCCACTCGCATAATTCAATTAGAATTGTGTCCACACCTGTTTTGACTCGTTTTTTCTAAACCCTTCTTTGTTCTTTTGAGTATATCTGAAAAAAAAGTTACATTATAAAATGAAAAACAACTCTTGGCATGCCAGAATATACATTAAAAACTACATTCTTAAATGCTGTTTGACATTTTGTCATTTCAAGCAATAAGAAACTGCAGTTTGATGTAATGTGTGGCTACAATGGTTGCAAGGCTGATCCCATTTACTTCACTGGACCGACATGCTATATGGATAGTTCTCTCAAACAAGAGGTTCAGGTACTTTTCACATAATGCTTACCCTTTACGAAAATAGCATGTGAAGAAGTAAGCGTCTCGTGGATTCTGCCCATAGTCCCACGATTTGCGGCATAAATCCAAAGTCCCACAATTTTCAGCATAAATTAAGTTCACACAGTCAATCTGGAACATTCTTTTCCTCTATTGCAATCTGTAGTATGCTAGGCCAAGTGATTTATTAGCCTATTTCCTTCTTTCGTTATAGGGGTCTTATTATGCCCTTTTATGAAGCCCTAATATGTTTGCATGC
Source organism: Pseudorasbora parva (assembly GCF_024679245.1). NCBI lineage: Eukaryota > Metazoa > Chordata > Actinopteri > Cypriniformes > Gobionidae > Pseudorasbora > Pseudorasbora parva. The sequence continues at coordinate 13,783,677 of NC_090180.1, forward strand.
TTGATTGTTAAAAGAAATCATTCTTTTTCCACATATTATACATTATTACAGCGCCTTTCACCCCAGTATGCTCAAAAACACTGTTTAGTTCCTGTTTCAATTAAGCCCCTCCTTGCTAAATGTGCTGTGATTGGCACCGCTTAGCATGTGTTCAGGAAATGTTAAGCCCCTTACCATAACCGTAAGCTCTACTCAGATATAAATATTCAGGATGGCGTCAATTTCAAACCAATTTGAGCCTATTTCAGCAGACCCTTACAACGATAGCGGACAAGAGCATCATGCAGAAAGTATTTCAAGGACTCACAGTGTTTTGTTGTAATTTTATTTTTTAGATTATAGGGGTCATATAAAGCTCAGAGTAAAGATTTTAACCGATGGAAATTTTTAAAAATACGTTCAGGTTTTATTATGTTTATTTGCGGAGAATGAAATCCAGTGGGCTCTGAAAAGTCGTGCGGAGTCCTACATCACCAAGCTTCACGGTACTTAAGACCACGATGGAAATGCAGACAACAGTCGGTCTGAGGGAAAAAAGTGTTCCTGGGAAAAAAATGTTCCAGGTTATTTTGGTGGAAACGGGGTTTAATTCAATATCACAGCTTTGCCCTTTGTTTACATCATAGCAACTAGATAAAACTTATAATTTGAACTGTTAATAGAAAACACAATCACAATAATAAGACACTTACAAGTTGTGATCCATAAACAACAAATTGTCCAGACAATATGGGAATAGCTACATCTTTCAGAAGAAGCTTTTGTGCGTTGCCGGAGTTTCTGGAAGCTGTTCTCTGTAAAATGTGTAGCACACAGACAAACATTGGAGTTATAATGTTCAGGAACAGTGTTAAAAATGTATTTTAACCACTTTTAAGTTTGTCCACCTTAGGACAAACTTTTTCCTAACTTTTTTTTTTTGGATAACTTAATGAATTCACAAGATCTGGAAAAAACAAACAAAAAACATGTAGTCCAACTGAGCCGTTTGTTGTTGTTCTCTCAAAGTGGATTCTGTTAAAGAAAATATCCTTTGGAGTGGACTTTGAGCTTTTTAACCTTGCAGTTCTACCGGAAAGACTTGGGAGAAATATTTCGACAATAGTGCATTTATTAATAGTAAGTAATTTGCTGTAGACCCTGTCCCTAGTGCATAATCCGAGGGTATCGGATCTGCAATTCCTGCCTGAAGATGAGGGCAGGGGCGCAGCCGACCCCTCCGGGAGGTATGGACAGGGCCATCCTGGTGGTGGTGGGGAGGATGGGGTAATCGTCGCTTCAGTATCTGCAAACTCAAAAGTACAGAGCTTTTATACAGTGAGCATGAGAATATCATTGGATTAGAGTAAAGGCGAGTGACGTAGTAATTGAGTCTTCCCAGCAGAACTAATGCTAAAGCTTTCATATCTTTTCACACAGCAACATTACACACTAACTAAAGTTGAAAAAATTAAGGTAATATGACCCCTTTAAGTAAATATGCACCATAAACGCCTAGAAATTTCCCAAAAAGTTTCAGTGAACTTTGTTTGAGTTAAATATCTTCAGACTGGAACTTTGTCAGAATGACAGTTGACAAACATATTCACCTCAAAGAAGAAGGAACATGGATTGCATGTGTTACGTAAATCTTGATTTCTTGCAAATTGAGTGTTCTTCTGGGCGAGTCGGAATGAACTGCGGCGCTAATAGAGTTTTATGAACATGTCGAGCACAGAGTATTGGCCAAGGTCAGGATTTTCGTTAAATAATACATACAATTTCGTATACCCCCAGAACACTTAGAATATATGGCATGTGTCGCAAGGGATCATTCTGTGATACTTTTGCATCTTTTTGAAAAAGCTTGATGCTAGTCACAATTCACTGCCAATATATTTTAAATTCAAAAAGTTCATAAAACAAAGAAGGGCATACAACAACACCAGGGTAAATTATGAAATAAATGAAAACATATATCATAAATTCCTTTTCATTTTAAGGTGAACTATGCCGTTAACTGTTTTAGTGTGTATGTGTATGTCTGTCTGTCTCTCAGTGTGTGTGTGTGTGTGTGTGTGTGTGTGTGTGTGTGTGTGTGTGTGTGTGTGTGTGTGTGTGTGTGTTGTTATCAGGCGGCAACCTCCCGTGCTCTCTTGAAGCCAATTCAAAAGTGACTTAAACTGCAATTCATTGACTAGCCGCTAGGGACAAGCTCCAAAAGGGGGCAGAATCTCATTGAGCCCCATGTTAAAATGCCTATCTTTACAGCAGAATAAAACATGTTTACAGCCTAGTACAAATTGTGGTTTTGGTCTATTCAGCTATTTTTGCTCTTCATAACAACTGGAGGGGGTGATTTTTAAAGCCTTAAAGTTCTGCATAATTAAGGGTGTGGCCACTTTGAGTGGCAGGTGGATAGCCGTTTGTCTGCTGTCTGTTAGTCATCATGTCAACTCAGCTCCGCCCACATCCCACCTCTTTGCCCATTGTCAGTTAACCAGGAGTGACAGGCGATGACACCCTGACAAGATGGCAACGACCGGCTCGACCCTGCTTTACACTTCAAAACAGCTCTTCAGAATCCTATGGGTGATGTCACGGACTCTACGTCCATATTTTTTTAAATTTTTTTTACAGTCTATGGTTGTTACACATATGTCTAAATATGTTTTCAGCCTCCATTAGTTGTGACGTTTTGTTTTAACAGTTGATAGAATTGTATAAGTCTAATAAAAATGTGCCGAAAGTGTTTGTCATGCATGGTGCTTGCATTACTTTATTTTATGGTCAGTTTTATGTCTGCTATTCTAAATGGTAAGCATAGCCCCAATGTTTGGGTAGGTTTTGCACAATTTCTACAAGATGTAACAGAACAGCTGTAACAGTTTGTGGGCACGGGCATGTCAGGAATTTAGCGGGAGCGGGATTAAGAAAACAGTCCTGCAGAGGGCTCTACTGGGATGTTCACTTAATAGTCACAAAACCTAGCCTGACAAGCCAGACCCACATCAAGATGTTTGGTCTGGAAACTCACCATAGACAGGGCTCAATCCGAGGGGCGGGATAAACGGTTGTCTTTCAAGCTCCCTCTGCACGCGATAGGATAGCGCTACAACAACCAGAGCAGCGAAGGTGAAGCAGAGCTCGCTGACTGATTAAACATTCGCCGTATCCAGTCGGCTAAACTACGAACACATCTTCCCTTTTTAAGAATGACTTCAGTGTCGTTTTTTGTTCTTTTCTCAGAGAAAAGCTTGACTCCAAGTCTTCCAGAGCCGCGGTCAAAGCTGATTCGAAAGACCGCCGGCCAGTTTCTGTGTTTACTAGAAGCACGCAAACGCAACTCGGCCGTCATCATTATGGCCCCGCCCGCCGACTCTATACACGATGTGATTGGGCCGTCCAGATTTTGAGGAAAACAGCTCAGAATGGTATTGAGAGTTCCTAGACGACACTTGCGGGCAAATTAAATTTGCTGCCGCTAGGGTGCGTCTAGATTTCTAGGCTACACAAAACCAAATTCAGCCACTAGAATAATAAAAAGAATGAACATAATGAAGATTTCACAAGTGCGATGTGATTCATACAAAATATATATATATATATATATATATATATATATATATATATATATATATATATATATATATATATATATATTTTTTTTTTTTTAATAAGCAAGAAGTTCCACCCCTAAATTTGTGCGGTGTAAGCAGTCGCAAAGTGTAAAAAAATAAAACAACAACGTACAAATGAGATACAAATTCATACGAATTAGCCACCAATTTACCCAAACATAAAAAGTAAATTGTAACGAGAGTGTTGGCTTTATAAAATGTTCGCATGGTAGATTTACTTACCATATTTAAAGTCCCCATGAAATTGACATCCACACTCATCCAATTAATTCCTCATGAACAGAATCAAGTCCAGCCCTACATTTTTTTTCTTATTCGAGAAACGGTTCACTTGGATTCACAATAGTGAATAAAGAACTATTGAAACTTCCATTTCATGCTGACTTTAAAGAGTGACTAGTCTGCAGCTAAATATCCCACTAGCCTATATCAGGGGTGTCCTATCCTGCTCCTCTAGGGCCATTGTCCTGCAGAGTTTAGCTCCAATCCCAAATAACCACATCTGAACCAGCTAATCTAAGTATTTTAAGCACACTAGAAACTTCCAGTCAAGTGTAATGAGGCAAGTTGGTTCAGCACCGAGTTTGGACACCCCTGTGTTATAAGGAGACTGAGGCTAAGTTGTGACACTGGGAAGTTGTAGCAAAGCAATGGCTATATAACTTTATCTAAAGACAACCAATTTCACAAATGTGGGCTATGGTTTCAAACACCTCATTTAAAACCTCTCTTAAATTCGAGTAATATTTGGGGAGGCTGCTCACTGCAAAGCCATGAGTGGAGTGTGAAGTCCAGCTTCCCCCTCTCTGAATGTAATTTGGGCCTAATGGGTGAAGCTAGAATATCCATCCACATCCTAACCTTACATCTATCAAGTCACACATTACACGTACAGAAAGGTGGAACTGGACGTTCTGCAGTGAGCACTACTTGAGAGTTTGTGCTCCAAACTAAATATTTGCTAAGGTGTTGGACGAACAGCAGGAGAACACAATAAAACACACAGCCACACACAAATAATCTAGTAGCCTATGGAAAACTAGGATAATCAAAAGTTTATACAATGTTTGTTGTTTCATTCGCTGTTATGTTTGTCCAAACTATGTTTTCAATTTGCGTAATTTTTTTTTTTGAAGACAAGACGTAAGGCATGCAGACTTGCAGAGAATTAGGCCTACACCTACCGTGAGAAATGTTTACCTGTGCCAATAACGTCCAAACCACTCGTGAATCCGCTGTCCATATTGTGGAAATTCGCTTCAGTTCACATACGTAGACTGTTTCAATAATTCCACCCCGATGCTGAGAAAAAAAAAACTAAATTTGTTAAGTGTGTGTTAAAATAATAATCACTTTTTAAGACTTGACAGTGTTCTCCAGTGGATTTCACTAGCAGACAGCGCCCTCAGTTGGTATTTTATGAAACAACAGAGACGCCTTAACTAATATTAAAATCATAAATATTGTCCATCCTTTTATTAAAAATACTTTATTATATTTAGTTTACACTACCATACCCCACACACTCTTTAGCCATCTCTCAGCTCTGCTGTTTTGGTTAAGAAAATGTCTCAGTTTATTACAGTATAGTGTAGTCTTTTTCCACCAGAGGGTACTAGTCACACGTACATGTATTATACCATTAGAATCATATAGCTTCATCTGAAACTATTTACACCGTATCTCGACCAGTTCCTTTGAGTTTTCCCCCCCTCAGTAAGCACTGTATTGTCTATTAGAATAGATAAAATACACATATTTCTTAATCTCTAATGCATATTGTTCTAGTAGGTAAGTATGAAATACACACATTCACACATTCAAATGAGTCTGAATGACAGTACAATTTGCCTCCAAACCATATGAAACATGTTTCTTCATTGAGAGAAGGGCAAATACTATGTGTATGACATTTTGCATATCCATTAATGAATCTGAATCACATGCCATCTTAAATAAATAAAGTAGCTTATGTAAAATAAATCTGCTGCTGATCTGCTACTAATAATAACAAACTTGTCTTGATCTATACTTTACCCATATACTAAAATGTATTTATACAATTCTTTTTACAATAATATAGTGTGTCCCAGAACAATAGCAGAGAAAAACACACCAAGACATCCATTTATCACTTTGTCACTATTAGATAAATGGTAGATAAATGTATTTGTGAGTAAACTCACATCTTTGCCTAAAAATATGATCAGAGCCATTCTCTATAAGATGTAATTTATAGTGATTGCACCGTCACATTGCTATCTCTTTTTAGCTGAACCATTGTATTACCTTGTGATCCAATAAACTTACATTATACTCACAGCTGTTTCTATGTCAGATGATCTGATCAAAGAGCAAATAGTGTTTTCTCTTGTGAAGTGCAAGTACTTCTAAGAGTTTATATGGCCATGCTCTAGTTTCTGACTGGATTTAATTCATGTGTTTATCGGTCACACTTCAAAGACTGTGTCTTATTTCAGCTGTCCTCTCTGACACCAGTCTTAGTTAACAAAGTCGCTCAGGGTCAGTTGGAGTGACTCCATAAAATACAGGCTGTTTTGTGGTTTGTCTTCATGTTCCTGTAGCCAACAATAATGATAGCTGACACTACTCAGCATGAGCTCTCTTGAGAATGTATTTGTGTGTCGATCCAGATGTTTGCAACATGTTGGAGGTGTTGTTTTAAGGTGCAACCGATTGCAAGCGTAAATATGAATAGTCACATGCCAGTCCTGTCTGTCATACATGACTCAGCAGCATGACTGTAGATAATGATTTACTGTCTGAGGACAGCGGGATGATGGCAAACTGTTCTGGTGAAATGCAGCGATGTAATGCAGAATAATGTGGAATGCAGAGGTCACAGTGAAGGTTGCCCTCCTGATCTACAATGACTATGCAACTTAAATGCAAAAAAAAAAAAAAAAAGACGAGCAAAAACACAATAATTGCAACTTGCACAACAGTGTTGAATTTTATTTTCCCTTTATTTAATAATTTATTTGAACCAGCAAATACACACATTTTATGCACTATTTTGTATAATATAAATTAAAGCTAAATAGAAATAAAACAAAAGATATATCAAATAAAAGCTTATTCAAAAATGTATATAATTAGAAAAAAATTAGACAGAAACCTTTTTACAATTCCTCATCCAATTTATTATAAACAATATAACAAGATCAAAAACAATACAATTATAAAAGAATACCTATTTTCCCATTCATGTTTTCTTAGTATATTGGGTCTCTAATGACACGAGGTGTGTGACTGTGTAAGTATATTTTTTCAGTTACACTTAATTTTAAGGTGTCATTGTTACAGTAATTATGTATTTAAGTACTGATTAATATTTAGCAACTACATTTACTATAGGGTTAGGGTAGGATAATGGTTTGGTTTAGGGTTAGTTGCATGTAATTATGCATAACTTATACTAACAAGTCAATATGTCAATATACAATATCAATTATATATGTAAAAAGGACACTGCAAAATAAAGTGTTACAATTTTTTCTGCACAGCAATATTTTAACCTTTAATGACTAAATAAGTGTAGTTTACCTTTATTCCACAAGGAATGTCTGATACACAATGATACTACTCCAGCCTTGTATATTACCAAGGGAATAATATCTCAATAGAACTGGCAAATTTTATTGTGGTATTTGGTATGTGGCAGCCTGGGAATTCCAGGTGCAGAATGCTAATGAGCAGGGGAATGTGTTAAAATATGTTATAGGCTATACATGTTTGCAGAAGCACGTTAATGCCTCATATGATAACTGGTGCAGAGTCTTGGATGGTCCTTTCATGCAACATATAGGCCTACAAATGTAAGTGACATGTACACTGTTTGTTAGAGAATGTAGTTTGTGGTAATGACTAAAGAGATTTTATGCTTAACAGGAATGTATGCAGAAGAAGTCACTAATGAACACTCACGATGCCTTTGAAGAAATGTTTTATCCACTAACCTTTGCTTTTTAACTCAGATTTGACTAAACCTATCAAATTACCAAAGGTAGAATAGGAGAGTTGCTTTGTCTGCAGATGCTTGTGACTTGTGTGACAGTGTGGCGTGATTCTCTTGTCTCAAATCCCATGCGCTCCCCTGAGGGACAGACGGGGTTCCTCAGCTTTCTCGATCCGCTCAGAACTGGACCGCGGCGGTTGCTCGGGAGAGAGAGTGTGCGTGTGTAAGAAACCTCGTCTGTGTCCCCAGCTTGAGTGCGTCAGGGAGGGACTTAGAAAGAGAGAGAGATAATCAAGCAGAAGAGATTAAGGAAAGACGAGCTGCAAGAGTTCAATGCAAGCAGACAGAGGTTATGTAACCGTGGTGAAACTAACCCAGCTCTATAATGCAAAGCATGCTGGGAAAGACCAGTGGAGACTGGAGTTCTCGCATGAAAATGGCCTCACAGCACCAAAAGAAAATATCAGTGCTGTTTATCAGTTTTTCATTATTTGACGATAATTCGTCTCGCTTTGACCATTTTGGCATCCTCATTATGTAAAATTGGTTCTGGATTAAGGTGTCTGTCTATGCAATATTATGCAAATCATACATGTTGTTCTTTTTGTGCAAATTTGGGTCATGACCAGTGATGCCAGTAACGCGTTACTCTAATCGGACTACTTTTTCTCAGTAACGAGTAATCTAATGCGTTACTATTTACAAACCAGTAACCAGAATCAAGTAACTTATCCAAGTCACCGTGAGTTACTATTTGTCATTTTCCTTAGTAAAAAAAAAATATATATATATATTTTTTTTTGCTTTCTTTTTGCGTCTCGGGGAGAATATTTTTTCAGGAAACATTTGTTAATTTGTTAACAGTATGCATCAACTTAAAATGTCAGGAGATACATTGTTGACGTTACTGTTAAAAATGCACTTCCAATTAAGTGAGTGTTGGCAAAATTTGTTGTCATTTCTATGTTGAGGCGGCAGGGCTGTTGTCGGCAACTGCTGAATGTAACTAATAAAGTAACTTGTAATCTTAATTACTTTTAAAATCAAGTAATCTGTAAAGTAACTAAGTTACTTTTTAAAGGAGTAATCAGGAGTCAGATTACTTTTTCAAAGTAACTGTGGCAACACAGGACACACAACTGACACATTTGTTGTCAAAGCTATGAAATTTGGCCTGAAAATATAGATTTTCAAATATCTAAAATTTATTGTGCCTTTTCTAGTTTTTAAATATGTAGGCATGTTTTATAATTTTTTCTCTTGATTTTTAAGAGTTTAAAAAAATAGTTTTTAATAATAATTTAAATGAGCGTTTAAATGTATTACATTTATTATTATTATTATTTAATTATCTTATGTGCTTTGCCATTTTATTATTGTAGGTTTAATATATTTAAGTTTCATTATTATTATTATTATTCATTCTTAGTTTTAATTTATTTTCAGTAAGTGAGTTCAGTGCTTCATCTTAACTTATTTCAGTTGGCTGGCTTTTTTGTTTTTTTATGTAATATTTTAGTTGTAATTTTTTAAGTGAACAAAATGCTTTAAATAGCTTTAGTTAATGATAATAACCAGTAATAATAATATATTATTATTATTATTATTATTATTATTATTATTATTATTGCTGATGTTTGTTTAGATTGCAATGTCAAAATTTTGGCATGGGTAGATGACAATGCACATGCTTCTGTTGCTGGGAAACACTATGATGTGAATGAATGAGGGCACCCTGGTAAAAAAAAAAAAAACATTTTGGTAGAATGTGTGGGAGTTTCATATAAACCGTTTAATACGTTTTTTTGTTTTTGTTTGTTTGATTTTTTTTTTTTGCTCATCCAAGCCATTAGGAATACCAATGACCCTAGACAAAGAGTAAAAAGCAACTCTGACCTTTAGTAAGCACAAGTTATACAAATGATCCACTGCTGTTGCGTAAGCTTCCTTTCAGACCCCTCAATGCAAATCATCACAAACACATCCTGAGAAATGCCATTGATGTGACTGACTGACTGACTACACTTTTGCTGCTTTCAAACAGAAGTGCTTTACTACGAGATGGTTGGCAGAGATTCTGTGTTGCTCTGACCATTTATGTCTTATATAGACTTTCCTCTACAAAGAGAAGCGTGATCAATGACGTTTTATTCTGTCTATGATAAGGTAATGGCTCTTTATGCATACATGAGATTGATTTTTGTCTTTTTTGGCTCGGCGTTCTGTGACTCTTTGACAACTCATTCAAATAGATCGATAGAATGTGTAGCCAAGAATAGACTTGGTAAGGACAAAGTACACTTGCCAAGTTCAGGTATTTTAATCTTATAAAGTCCACATTTGCAACACATGCATGTGTATACTTGGTTCAGTTATCCAATATTAACTTAGAAACAGGATGACAACGTGGACTGAATTATTGATCATTTTACTTAATGTTTAGCTCACCAAACTCGAAGAAATGGCGCTTCATTCATCACCACGAAATTCTCCCGAATCGCATTGATGGGATTGGGATTGGTAAACAAGTTGCTTTACTAACTGCTCACCAGTAGAGGGCTTCACCACAGCACAGATCTGATGTAAAGAATCAAACTGCATCAAACTGGTTCACAGCTGCATTTCGACAGGATGCATCTTTTCTTCTCATAAATACTTTGTCATTATAATTAGATTGAAATATGCAGTCATCCGATTCAGCAATACCAATCCCAACACATTTAGAACTGTATATTATGATAAAATAATATTAAGATATTATTAAAGGTATGCATATTGAGTAATATGAAATATAGGGTCTAGGATTGGATCATGAGTGCAGTGATTATTATGTTTCTAGCATGTTATATATTTGTGAAGAGTAACCCTAATTGATGGAGTTTATAGATTTTAATTTCTTAAAGGGGGGGTGAAACACTCAGTTTCAGTCAATCTCATGTCAATCTTGAGTACCTATAGAGTAGTATTGCATCCTTCATATCTCCGAAAAGTCTTTAGTTTTATTATATTTATAAAGGAAATATAGGCTGTACCGAGTCTTTCCGGAAAAAAAACGAGCGCCTGGAGGCGTATCGTGTGGGCGGAGCTAAAGAATGACGAATGCGCACAAAGCGGTGACATCCTCAAGCGTGGAAAATCCCATGGCTATCGATCCAGAATCAGATTCGGAGGCTGAAATAAATTAAACAGGAGAAACAGCAACAGCAGGACGTCCGTCTCTGTGGTATGTACTGTATTTAGTGGCCTGTTAACATTTGTGTGTTTTTACTCGCAGTTTATGAGGACATGATTCGGTTTATGAACTATTGTATGCGACTAAACCTTAGCAGTAGCAAGCAAAACGGTTTTACACGTCAGACTAGTGTAACGTTATACATAGAACAACAATGGAGTAACCGTTAGCGCATTTGAATGACGAAGCACGCGATCGTGTCGTTTAATGATGTTTACTCACGCGATAAGCCAACAACAGCACAGACATTTGAAGCAGTTTTACTCACCGGCTGCTTCCAAAGCAGGACCGAACCTTTATCGCTGGGACCGCTCCGTCAAAAACACACTTCTTTGGTATGATCTGGTAAAGTCCTGACAGCAGTGACTGTGGAAATCCACTTTGCGACGCGACTGAAGCGATGTTGTGAAGCTTCCCGTCATTTCTGCGTTCAAATCGGTTCAAATGCAGCGCTGCCTTCCGGGAATGCTGTGCTGAAGCGTTGAAGTCGCTCGACGTCACCCATAGGAATAAAGTGGAGCGCGGCGGGGACTATAACGACATAAGTGTTCACGGACGAGTGGATCTGCACCTGCGCGAGTATTTATGGGCGTGCATTTCCTCTCTCGCTCTAGTCACGCGCGCGCGCACCCTACCGGGAGAAGAGCCCGTACGGCCCATACAAGGACCTTCCGCTCTATTAACGTCAAGCCGACCCATACTCGAAAAAAACTCTCCGAAACTTGTGAGAAACCGGAGGGAGTATTTTTGACACAGAAATACTCCATCAAACGTCCAACATTAGTTTTTGAAACTTTGTCTATGTTTAGGATGGGAATCCAAGTCTTTAACAGTGTAAAAAGCTCAGTATGCATGAAACAGCATTTCACCCCCCCCCCCTTTAAACAACCTCATCATGGCCATATTATGACAATGTCAAGATGCGTCAGGCTCAAATGTTTGGGAGGAGGTGCCAGCTCAAACATGAGCTGGCACCTCGAGTCCAGACCTTAAATGCATTGGAAGTCTTTGGGATGTGCTGGATAGCATTCTTGCATTGTCAGTACAAGTCATTGTCCAAAAACTGTTGCGCCTCTTGATGGAAATAAATGTTGTGATGTGATGTCTAATGTTCCTTTGGCCTTTTTAGATTACCTTTGCTGTGCTCTCCACCGCTCATTACGCAACTCCACAGCCGATGGGGCGTCTTTCTTTGCACGAGAGGGCCAATGTTCCTGAATTCACCTGTTCGACACTTGGAAAGCACTTCGTTCTCAATTGCTAAGCAGTAAACAGGCTTAATAGCTGGTGGCAAGCCTTTAACAGCCTCCATTAGCTCATCAAGATGGGTTATGCAACAGGTGTGTAGGGGAGCCACTTAAATAAATGATGATTTGATGGGCTCTGTTGTAAGGAAGCAGCGCTGTAATAAAATATCAGTGAAAGCTGGTGTTTGAGAGCAGACGAGGAGTACAGATCAAACACTGTAGCGTGTCTATTCTTCCCAGGAGATGGGCTGAATGGATGCCACGTTGATGAAAACTGCGCCGATTTGCTGATGCGGCCAAGCCTCCGCTCATTAACAGCAGGATCTCATCATCTCGCTCGCTCTTTTCTAAAAGGATCCCTCAGAATGAAATAAAAGGGGATGCTTTACACTTTAATGACTTTCCCACAGTGCTCCCCAAAAAAACAAACAAGCTCGATGCTGTGACCAGGAGGGGAGAGGAGCTCGTCTAATAAGGCCGAAGAATACTGAGTCCAGTGTCTGACCAGTCCTGCCATCAGCCGCCCTTGCCAAGAGTGCGAATAATCATGCCTTTATGTGGACAGGGAGCTCCGGGGACAGCTTTCTCATTACGTCCCCCCTTCATCACCCCATGCCGCAATAGCCACTGTGGCCCACCAATCTTTGGTTCCGATCTGGATCCCCACTGAAAGCAGATTGTTCAAGAGAATGTTTTTTGGGGGGAAAGGCAGCGAAAACACCCCCTTTTCACTTGGCACATAATTCTTAGCTAAGCATCTTTCAACAAGACCTCAAGTTGGGGATGGTCCGGCCTGTTCCGGCCTTACCAGAAAGAGAGGCCCTGCTTTTAAGAGCTGTGATTTATGTGTGTAGTTTCCGAGAGTTGCACTCTCGACGCCTCCTTGTGACTCGGACACAGGAGGGATGCTGGCATGTAAAAAATGCTTCATTCAGATGATTCAATTCACAAAGTTTTACAGAGGCATGGAAAAACTTCAAGTCATTCAAGCCTTTCCTTGAAAACTGGGTCATTTTACCAAACAGAATGAAATTATGGTATAATATAATAATAATTTGTAAGGAAAAATGTAATAATAATAATCTTTATTTGATATAGCACCTTTAAAAAGAGAATCTCAAAGCGCTTTATAGACAGATAAAAAGCAAAAGATACATGTAACACAAAAAATTAAAATAACAATCACAAAAATGTGTTTTAAGAGCAGATTTAAAACCGTTAAGAGAATCTGCTTGTCTGAGCATCATCGGAAGAGAAGTTGAGAAGGTCCGGTCACCCAGAGCGTCAGACGGGGTAACAACTAAAAGATCCCAATCGGAGGAGTGAAGATCTCGTAGGCGTGAAAGCAGTTTAAAGTTCTGATTAGTAATGAGGCGCCAAGCCATGAAGGGCCTTAAGTCAGCATGAGTATTTTCAAAAGGTACATATAAAACATACACAGATATATAAGAAATAAGAATTTATATAAATACGTTTTTATATAAAAACTTGTGTCAGTATTTACATTTAAAATCAATTTATATTTTTATGAAGCAAGTGACAGTAAAGATGTTTTATAATATTACAAAAGATTTATTTTTCAAATAAATGCTGTTATTTTGAACTTTCTATTCATCAAAGAATCAAAATATGTATCATGGTTTACAAAAAATAAAAATAAAACAGCTAACGAAAGATTATTGATAGCAGGACAACATTGATAATTATAAGAAATGTTTCTTGAGCATCATATTAGAATGATTTCTGAAGGATCATGTTACACTGAAGACTGGAGTAATGATGAAAATTTTGTTTGGCCATCACAGGAATAAAAAATTAAATATTAAATATAGGAATAAAATATTAAAATAAAAAATAGTTATTTTAACAAAATGTCACCGTACTTTCAATCAAATAAACTGTTACAAATCTGACGTGATGTATTGCACATGTTACATATATGCACATATATACACGTCAGATTTAAAATATCATTATAATGATATTTTAAATGGAATAACATGAAAATTCTTTGTATGCTCCAGTAATTAGGCAATGATTGGCTTGATGAGGATTAAGGCTGCAGGCATTCCTCGCACACTATGCTGATCAAAATTGGATTCTATTACTGCAATATCATTCATTATTATTTTTATTTCATATTTTTTGTTCTTGTTGGTGGCATGTGCATGTTCTGTAAAATGAAACCAGAACAGAATGTATTTCTGAAACTCGCAGTATGTAGTTCATCATAACAGCAAGCGGCAGCCAGCAAAGCTGCCACAAGGATAACCTTACTGTTGCTAAGCAACAGGGTATGTCCCAGTTTAATGCAGACTGGGCATTGTACTACAGATCTTTTTAAAAATGTAAACACGAAATATTTACACAATAAAGATCAACTCAGTGACCCCTACAAAAATGAGGGTACTGTAAAGCTGTAAACTGTGGCAGAGGTTGACTTTTGGGTATGAGGGTGAAAGGAAGAAAGCCTGGGTTTGCTGCAAGCTCCAGAAATGGTTAAAGCTCACGAGCATGACCAGACATTTTCTCACTGGCCTTGTTTTTGGAAGAGTTTTTTTTCAAAAGCACAAAAGCACAAAGCGCAAAAGCACAAAAACTTTGCATCAGAGTGGCTCTCTTGCACTGTTAGATGTGACAACTAATTCTTACATGACAACTCTCAGCATGTTTGGCGTGATAATGGATATGACAATGTTGAAATGTTTGGGTCTGCTAAGCTCAGGGCGTAGACAGGGTTTTATAATCACAGAGGTATTCCGGTAGCCTAGAAATTTAGACGCACCCTAGCGGCAGCAAATTTAATCTGCCCGCAAGTGTCGTCTAGCAACTTTTAATACCCTTCTGAGCTGTAAACGCCAAACTCTTGCCGAGCCAATCGCATCGTGTATAGAGTCGGTGGGCAGGGCCATAATGACAACGGCCGAGTTGCTTGCGTGCTTTTAGTAAACACAGAAGCTGGCGAACGGCGGTCTTTCGAATCAGCTTTGACCGCGACTCTGGAAGACTTGGAGTTAAGCTTTTCTCTGAGAAAAGGACAAAGAACGGCACTGAAGTCATTCTTAAAAAGGGAAGATGTGTTCTGAGTTTTGCCGACCGGATATGGCGAATGTTTAATCTATCAACAAGCTCTGCTTCACCTTCGTTGCTCTGGTTGGTGTAGCGCTATCCTATCGCGTGCAGAGGGAGTTTGAAAGACAACCGTTTATCCCGCCCCTCGGATTGAGCCCTGTCAATGGTGAGTTTCCAGACCAAACATGTTGATGTGGGTCTGGCTTGTCAGGCTAGTATTCCGGGGCTCCCCTAAGAACATCTTGATTTCTCTGATCTACATATGTGCATTTGAAGACATTTGAAGGCCAAAAAAATAGGATAATAGCTTTAAAACCATGCAGGCAGTAGAATATTACAATGCTCTCTCCTCATCTCCATCACTCTTTCTTTTTCTCTCAGTCTCCTTATCTTGCCCTGTCTAAAGCTGAGCTTTGACTGATAGCTTTCATTTTAGTCTGTGTGAAGAAAGTAAACATAAACTGATATGCATATGTTTTATGAATCATTTTCTTAGATAAGTGAATTTACCTTCCTGGTAGTCTGTAGCTATAATTGAGTTTATTAAATTCATTCACAATATGTACACATTCATTATTAATATAATGATGAAAACAGCTTTGTTAATGTTTCTTGTCCCCTCACATTGACAGTTGATAATTATTACATTACACGAATCATGCCTATTTTCAATTCAAATGTTTATTAGTTGACAGATATAAGATTTTTTTTATCATTTGTATGCTGATGATTCCCAGTTACACATCCCGCTGAAATCTAGAGATTCTCTGCAGCCTCTTTTGGATTGCCTTGATGATATTAAATGCTGGTTGGCAAATAACTTCCTCCAGTTTAACAATGAGAAAACTATTCTCTGAAATTCTGAAAAAACTGAAATTCTATAGTCAGTTATTTAGACAATCTCTGTTATCCCTTTAACCATATGTTAAAGGGATACTTCACCGCTTTTTCATATTAAACTATGTTATTCCCTTAACTAAACGAGTTGATACATACCTCTTTTGTCTGAGTGTGTTCACTTAATCGCTCTGACGCGCTGTGACGATCTGATAGCATTTAGCTTAGCCCACTAAGACCAGTTCATTCACTATGGTACCAAACAGAGATCAAAGCGACTAAACTTCTGAGAGTACTTCGACTCGGTGAAGTAAAATGTCCCGGCTGAAAAATCCCCCCTCACATATCCCCGCCCCTCCCTCATTTCTGTCAATAGGGGGGAGAGGGAGATGTGAGGGAGGATGTTTCCGCCAGGACTTTTTACTGCGCTGAGTCAAAGTACTCTCAGAAGTACTTTTTTTACTTATTTTATGTCATCATACTTGATTGTTCAAACTATTCGTGTAACTGTATTTAAATAGGGAAACCGTGGAGGTGTTTGGTCGCTTCTAACCCGATTTCTGTTTGGTACCATAGTGAATGAACTGGGCTTAGTGGGCTAAGCTAAATGCTATCAGATCGTCACCGCGCGTCAGAGAGATTAAGTGCACTGTAAAAAATTATTTAGAAAAAAAGTTACCTGGTTGCCTTAAAATTTTGAGTTCATTGAAATTAAAATTTTGAGTTAATACAATGAATATTTTTTGAGATTCGACAACCTTTATTAAAATATTATTAAAAGATTTTTTAAGCATATTGGGTAATTGTGTGTGTTTTATTTCCGATGATGCAGTGAAACATGCCAAATAGTGCTATTTTTTATCATTTATCACATTCTTTATGTGGTTCATATACAAAAATATTTTCAGTTTCTATTTATTAAACTAATTTCCTTCATTGTATCAACTCTTTGAGGCAAAATTTTAATTTAAATTAAAATTAATTTTTTTAAGGCAACCAGGTTACTTTTTTAAGTTAAACCAACAAAAAACAACCAGAATTTTTTACAGTGTGCACGCACTCAGACGAGAGAGGGATGTATCAAGTCGTTTTAGTTAAGGGAATAACATAGTTTAATATGAAAAAGCAGTGAAGTATCCCGTTAAGTCACGTGCAAAAAATGTAGGTGTTATTTTTGATTCTGAGCTTTGTCTTAAAAAACTAATTAGCCCAGTTGTTAAAAACAGCTTTTATCAATTGAGAATAATTTCTAGACTTAAATAAACTGTTTCCTTCCATGATTTGGAGAAAGTTATCCATGCATTTATTACATCACGGCTGGACTAGCTCTTTATACCATGGTCTTCCTTAATCTTCATCGGCACGTTTACAGAGGGTTCAGAATGCAGCAGCCAGACTGTTAACTAGTACAAAAACGTGATCATATCACTCCAATCTTGGCTTCTCTTCACTGGCTTACTGTTTATTTTAGAATTCAATTCAAAATTTTGCTGACTGTTTTTAAAGCTCTTAATGGACAAGCCCCATCTTACATTTCCGATCTTGTTCATTTTAATTAAGCTTATAAGTCCCCTCAGATCTGCCAGTAAAGCTCTCGTATATGTCCCACGGTCAAGGCTAAAAATGAAAGGTGACAGAGCCTTTGCAGTTGCTGCTCCACGATTATGGAATCAGTTGCCACCTGACATTAAGTGTGCTCCTTCTGTTTCCATTTTTAAATCCAGACTCAAGACACATCTTTACGTTTTAGCATTTCCTTCTTATTAATTTTTGGATTAGTAACTGTTTTCTAATTCTAATTTTGTATTATTATTTTGTATTATTTTAATTTTAAAGGTGCACTATGCAACTTTCCGTCCACTGGAGGGCACCTATTCTAAACAAAGGTGTAGTTTGATGACGCAAAGTGTGAGCGCAGCATCTTGGGAGATGTGGTCTTCATCTCACAGCCGGTGGAAAATAGGACTCAGACAGAAATCATGTTCATGGATGCGGTTATTAACGTTACTGTAGTGTAAAGCAGAGCAGGAGCGAGTGTTGTGGAGCTGAGCACGGCCACTGGAGCGATTGTTATACAAACACACTGCTCGCGAGTACAGGGACTTTTATTATGACGGGACGGGACACAGTCGCCGGGCTCGCGCACTTCCGCTTTTTCCGGTCGGGTAAAGCAGCTCTGTTTATCATATTAGGTACATTTAAGTGTGTTGAAAATGATGTTATGACGTTCCTCTGATGTGTTTGCTTGTTTACACTGCTAAGAGAAAAGCGCTTCTGCAGAATAAAACCGAGGGTAACGCATGATATGATGCGATTGAAAGGCGACTCGCTTAAACGCTATGCTGAAACGTCCCAGTCCTTTAATAGTAATTTTGGAAAACATTTGGGATTTTGTAAGTACTCAACTGAACAAAATATATAACACTGGCCTAGTTTTTTTAATTTATATTTTCCTACAAAAATACTACATAGTGCACCTTTAATGTATTTTTATGATTGTTTTGTAAAGCACTTTGGTCAGTGTAAGCTGATTTTAAACGTGCTTTATAAATACAACTTACTTACTTACTTACTTACTAGTTTGGCTGATTGGTCATTTAACATTTCAGTCCTAAAACAGCTAGTTTAGCTACTTACATCTTATCTCTCACTTTATGGCCGTTAACTGAAGTGTCGCACTGGAATTCGCGCTCAGCAGCTTCTGTGAACATAAAGCCTGCCTAATTTGATTTGATTGGCTACCTCAAATATTATGACATTGACAAGCCATAAGAGACCGCAGATGAAGCTCAGGGCCCGTATTTATCAAGCTTCTCAAGGTGCTTTTTTAGTCTTTAGTGCTGAGAATTCATGAAATTGACTCCTACTTTCAAACTTAAATATAAAAGCTAGTTATCAAATTTCTTAAAGCTAAGATTCACTCTTACTCTCCCAGTTATTTAAGACAGCTCGAGAGATCTCAAGAGGTAAGTAGCTCAAGTGGTTAGGAGTTGCCAATAAGGGCTTGTGATGGCACTGAGCAAGCAAACACTTTTTCGTTGTGGCACATTGCATTTTTACTCTGGCAACGTCACTGTCTACGTGCTCGCAACATTGTAAGAAAATCCTCATTAGTTCCTGCGCAGATTGGTCGAATGAGGCCGATCTACATGGTATACAACTATGATCGCGACAGCTTGACCTCATCAGATGGAAGTAATAGATGATGGGGAAACTTGATGAGACTCGTCGGGATATGAGGTAAAAAACCAAACATAAATACTGTTTGGTTTCTCACAGAAACCAATCGGTTTGTGTCTTAAGAAATCAATGTGTCGTCAGGAGCAGCAGGGTTTTTGTGCACGCTGCCTAACCGTGCGTTCACACCGCCGCCGGCGAGAGCGTCAAAATTCGCTCTTGCCGCCCTGACAACGACGCTGTAGAAAGCTCCGTGGACGTGCTGCCGCTCTGACGTAGATCGAATGTTTTTTCTTTTTTTAAACTGTATTTAAAGAGGCCGCAAATCAAACAAGCATGTTGATGGATATACTGACCACAAGTAGGGTATAAATTAACTTCATGAAATCGTTTAAATGTGAAAGTAAGAATTAATTGCACACCCGCTGAACAACGAGCGTTCTAGCGCCAATAAAATAGTGTTGCGCGACTTCTTAACAAATTACACATCACTATGAATGATCTTGTCATAAATGATAAGGAAACCCGCACAGCAATGATCAACCTCTCCTACAAATTGCTTGGGAACTAATGTGGTCGGAACCAAAGTTTACAGGCCTGCGTTCTCTGGATTTCTCTCAAGCGGAGCACTTCTACATTCTGACTGGTTGCCGCCTGTTGCCGCCGAACCGCGTCATAGCTCATTACCATAAAGTTGAGCTGATTTCAACTCTCCTCGACGCCCAAATCGTCCAAGACGCGCCGCGCCGCTCTCGCCGGAGCTCGCCGCCCGGCTCCCATTGAAAATGAATGACTTCCGGCCAGCTTGACGCTCTCGCCGCCGGCGTTGTGAACGCACAGTAAGCATATTTTTTTGTTTGTATGTGTTGTATGCACACAGCAACGGTTGGAGTTAAAAATCTTCATTTGTGTTCTACTGAAGAGAAAAAAACATGAAATAGTTACAAATTTCCATTAATGGGTTAAAAATGTTTATGAGTCCTGGAAATGCATGAGTGTGTGTTTGGTTATATAATATGTAAATGTAGACGTAACCAAACCCAGGACTAACACTTAATGTTCTGCTGTGTGTCTATTGTGTTTTAGAAGTCAATTCCCAAGGCACTGAAAATGTCTAGTAGGCGTCAGGTGAACCAGGACACAGTCCTTTAAACATTACATGGACAGAACACCCAGGGCGCCACATTCTGTAAAGCTCACCTACTGCTATGGAAACTTATCTTCCTCTCTCTGAATATGGAATAGTACAAGAGAAATATATTGTAACTCAACCAGTCTGCCTCATAACAGTTGTCCAATAGCTCTCCTTAGATTTGACATTTTAATGAATAGACTTTTGTTCAAATCATAATACAATATACCCAGCCATACACTTGAATTGTGCTTATTGGACGTCAGGTCAGACAGGAGTGTTCTCCCTTTTCAATTACTTTCTATGGATAACTAAAACTCCACGTTTGCACTGCAGCAAAACACAATACTTTGGCTTTGTTGACCGAGTCAGCCCTGCATCTATAATACAGGAATCTGGTTCAGTCTTTCCTGTGAGATTTCTAGCACAGAACAGTCTCTTGTACAACAAAGCAACAGAGTCCACTGAGAGTTTACAGGTTCAGTTCCATAAAGCAGCAGTGTTTAGCTTGCACAATAGCCTTTCATATAACGTTTTCTCGTGATGGCCTGGGTTGTTACGGCCCACTCGGTCCTGTCGCTTTCAGCCCTCGCTAGGACTTCCTAATCCGTTCACCGATCTGCTTAGTTGGACTTCCTGTTGGACGGAGAAAAGAGAGAAAAGTTGTGAAACTTAAATCTGATCATGCTAAAATGTGTTGAAGGGACCATTAAAGGTACAAATTGGAGTCGGATTTGCTATTTTGTACATCATAAACTCAGTTATTGGATTTGTGAAATACCATATGCTAGGACTACAGTAGGAGGGCCCAAATCAGATCTTTTGCCCTCTCGTGGCACCGGGCCTGGACAACAAAGGGGTATTCTAGTCAAAAAGGTTGAGAACCACTGAACTAACTATATTATATCAGTCAGCAGATTGGTGTATGAACATTTGTAACCATAAAAATGTCTATACTGCAATGCTATCGCCCTTTATCTGCCCATCAAGAGAGGCAGTGCCACACTGGCCATACATAATTGATCTATTATCCTCTTACAGAAAGCCAGGGGCTAGTATCTGGTCATTGATCCTAAAAATAAAAGACAGATTGTTACTATGCCATCAAGTCATAATTTAAGTGAGATATTTTGATGCCACAGTAGCCTATAAGAACCGACCATTTTAATTTCAGAGCATCGGAAAAAGTGTCTCGTCTGATTGTAAAGGAAGCAAAGCCCCTCCAGATGATGATGTAGTGTGTCTGCTGATGTGTCAGTGTCCCTGTGCCAAACATCCTCCCTGCCATGTGATTCAAACAGTGTGCGGGTGATGTCAGAATCCATCATTCACAATGAAACTCTCTGAAGCACAGAATCACTCGCTTAAAAAGCACTCAGAGATGCCAGATTTATGTATAACAGAGGTATTTTTAGTCTCACAAAAGAATGTGTATTTTTAGAATATGTATTCTGAAAATAAAACCTAAAATAGCTCAATCCACTCACCTTACAACAAAATGCCATATTGCACTTCTATGTTATAACCCTATACTACTGGGCTATCATATAAAGTGCTATATCACATGTTTTAGTAATGTTTTAATATTTCGACTGAAAAACAAGGCAAAATTAGGATATTTTGCAGTGCAATTCTTGATCTAAAATCCAGACCTAATCACTAGATTAAATGAAAAAAAGCTGTCATTTGTGTAAATGTTGAAATATAGATGTAGTGTTAATTTGTTCTACTACAGAAACAAACACGCCTAAATATTGGATGCCCTGGGGGTAACTAGATAAACATCAATTTTTCCTTTTTGTGTGAACTATCCCTTTAACGTCATATCCGTTAACATGCCGAACACTCAGAGTGGTCATGGCCGAACAAGATACCTAATCATGTGCATATGCAATCTGAAAATAATACCTAGTTTTTATAACATGCTAATAACAAACATGACATGATGGTTGCAAATAAATGCTCAATGAGAACACACAGAAACTGCTGCTGAAGCTTATCTTGTTGTTTTCAACAGATTAACACCAGCCTCGACAAACAATTGCACTGTATTTCAAAGATTTATGTCAGAAGATTTAATCAGCATTTTGACTGTAAGTTAATTGATGTGTCTCCTTAAATAAAGCAATATAAAGTGAGGAACAGAACAAGGATAGACTTTTCTGTTTGTGTCGTTCATAGCTGTTATTATGAAGTCCAAAGTAATCTTTATTTTAAACTCCTCTAGGGCATTTTTCAAAGAAAAGGGGCTTACAGGCGCTGAATATATCCATTCTTAAGCTGAACTCTGCAGCGTTGCAACACAAAGACTGCCTGGTTTCTTCTGCTCTGACTGGCAATTTTCGGCTAGTGCCAACCGTTATACCTTGGTAAACCTTGGCAGCACCCTACCATAATTGTGTTGTCCTGTTGGCTCATTATAAGAGGCTTAACGTTCACACAACTGCCCTACACAAACATGCCTTTTGTCTGCCAGTGTAAATGAATAGTTCACCTACAAATGAAATCTGTCAGAATTGAGTTAACCTCATGTCATTCCACTGAATGTGGCAAAAGGCTGATAGGTTTCACATCTTAAGGCCTTCTTGGAAAATTGCTCCTGGTTGAGAACCATTGTTTTCTGACAGAGTAGCAGTAGGAATGTCCACTTTTTAATTCACTGAGTGAATTGTGTAAACACAGTTGCTTTCCAAGGCATTCATGCCATGAAATACACACTTATATAACAATGCATGCATCTTTATTTTCAGCACATTAACACACATACAGCATGATTTGATTTTACCCTTGCCTTCTTGGCACGCTAACACATGTGAATCAGCAGGACTACAACCGTTTCAAGTTTCAAAGAGGCGTTAGAGTGTTCCCCATAATGTAGCCATTGAAATTCTAGGGGCCTTGCACAAACGGAGCCCTATATGAATAAACAAGACACTATCTTACATAATAGAGCCAGATCTGGGAAGGACTAATTATCATAGAACCTCACAATAGGATCTGAATGCCATTTCATGGTGTCAAGCTTAGTTTGGAAATCTCACCCATAATGACTTGAGGCATTCCGTGACACCCAAACTTCCTGGCTCATGCACTATCCCCATAAAGTCTGAATGCTGTAGTGTAAATCCAGTCTATGTTCTTTCGGAGAGCTTAGGTTAGAGACGCTGGACTTCAGACCGGATATTAAAAGACCACAGCTTAGGGCTATGGATCTCTCATGTTCCTGAGAGCAATGATATTGCCTTTAACATGGCCATCAAATTCTGAGAAGAGATCATTTTGCTCTATTCTTCACTTTTGAACACGGCACTTAACTTAGTTTCTCACAGTGTCATTTTTTTTTCTTGGAAGGCATCCAGCTTTAGAACACAATGGCCTACAAGTTAAGTTCAGATGAGTGTCACATCTTGCACGATTATTGTTCAAATGACTAAATGACATGCACAATAAGGGCCAGTCCACAGAGAATTTCTTTTTTGCATTGTAATATGCCGCTTTTGGATTATTATTAAATATGCACACAAGACTGTATTGAAAACTTAAGCCCAAAGTATACTTCGGCCTTCCGCGTCCATGCACTGTCTGCATCACGTCATTTTTGCCAAGAGGGTTCCCGGACATCAGCATGCTCCGTTGTTTTTTCTTCTGAACTATGTTGCAATGGTCGATCCACTAGTTTTCTTCTACGATCCTGTTTAGCAATGTCCTGTTGATGATAAAAAAAAACTATTCTGTCACTTCATCAAATTATCGCAGATCCACTGTAGTGAGATGGACTTTTCAACAACTACTTTAGTGCCTTATGGGTCTTGAGAGAGGAGATGTCATTGCTGCCAATGGAGGTCTCTCTGAGCCATTGAATTTCAACAAAAATACCTTAACTTGTGTTCCCGAAGATGAACAATTGAAACGACTTTGCAGGCAGCATTTGCATTTGAAGACATACCTTTGATAACAGACAGACTTCTGAGGTAGCGTTAAAGCAAAATAGAGCACGCTTTGGTGAGAACTAAACAAATATTTAATTATTATAGTAGTAATTTCTCTCTAGAAATGACATCAGTGGAATGTACATTTACACACACAGAATGACCAGAAACCACAACTTTCAGACGGCATCTTTCTTTTGGATGTCTTAATGAATGGAACGCATAGGATTGTGGGATCCCAGCAAGCAATGACTATTATTTCACCAACTTGGTTAACTAGACCCAGTAGTCCAGCTATGAGTAACTTAACTTCTGGCCAAAATAAACTTAAAGGGGTACTTCAGCGCTGGGAAGATGAATCTGTATTTAAACTGGGTCATCAATGTAGTAGAAATGTGAAATTATTTTTGAATTTGGTGCCTTCTAGACTAAGAAAAGACAGAAAATGTATTTTTGTCTCATGGGGATGAAAGACTACAATTCCCAGAATGCTTCGCTGCCCTGTGAGGCCATTCCCAAAGCCACCGCCACTGGATTACTGTGACTGAGTTGGAGAAGACACTACAATTAAAAACCGAATGTGTCTGTTCAATATAATGAATGAGTCACCACGCGAGTATCACAGCACTGAGCACTAACTGCAGGAGTCAGATAAATGAGCTGATGAGCTCTCGTGATGAGAGCTGAGGTAATCGCGACTACACATACATTCACAACGCAAGTTCAGTCTGGCGCGATTCAGTTCATACCTTTTCAATTCTAATTTTCATAGAAATTAATTTGAGAAGTTAAAAGACTTACATTGCTCACCATAGCTCCGTTTAAATGAGTGCCTGTAGCTGAGCTGAGCTGTGAGTGTGATCTCCCATCCCCCATGCGCGGGCTCAAAACATGCGGAAATGGCTCCCTCTGCTGGCTGTAGTCTTTGGCCTTTGGCCAAACATTCCTCCAATGATGCAAATATCGTCAATTTGCATCATAGGAGGATTTTTTTCTCAGGGGGATATGAGGGGGGATATGAAAGGACAATCATTTGAATATACTCCAGGGTTTCTACTGATACAAGGCCATATGCTAATCACTAAAGTAACCCTTTAAGTTTGGTCTTTTTTTTCCCTTCAAAATACCTTGCAAAATGTATTCCATCACGTAAGCAAAGTTAACAGTGATGACAAGGTGTTTGATTTTAATTTCTTTGACCCGTTCTATGCATTGATGATTATTCTTGGGCTATGGTTAGACGACAATTAAATTTTCACTGACAGCTCAAATTTTGTCTTGTTTTAGCCCACACATCAGAGCTGTGTTTGGACAGCAATTAGTCGCCTTTTAAACACAAAATTGCTTGCTGGTATACCAAAGACAGGCAAAGGATACATCTACTGCCTTCAAAAATCCATCAGAAGGTCTCTCAGGAGACAGGAAGGGATGCCAACATTGGATTCAGATGGGCCTTGATGTCTTCCTAACTTGGAATGCGTCCTCTGAGGACAGATTTTTAAAGTTTTTTGATGAATTATTGCCTGGCTGTGTCACTCTCAGAAACTGATTTTGTATTCTTGCTTTAAGCTTTTATGTCAAATACCACAAAATAAAATGATGGACATCAGTATGTTATGTGCCCTTCAAGTAGATTCGGAATATTTTACGAGTTCTGAGCACATAAATGAAAGTTGTATTTACAAGTGGGAGTCACGGAATTCAGTTGTGACGTTGGAAGGGGTTGGAAGACTTCACTATGGAATTTGTTTTCAAAAAACAGTTTTGACCTAGATTGCCATTTATGTGCACTCTCAGAAAAAAAGGTACAGTGCTGTCACTGGTGGTGTACCCTAAGGTACAAAAGTGAAAAGGTACATCTAAATGCTTACATAGCAGTACCTTTTTAGTTTTGTACCTTAGGATACTGACCCAGTGACAGCAATGTACCTTTTTTTTCTGACAGTGTGGGGATAGAAGGGCCAATTTACAGCAAAAACATGAGATGAAATAAGTCAAAGTTTTACAATATCAGCTTATCAAATATTAGCCTGTTTTTTGTATGTAGTAGCTACAACGGTAAAAGCTATAGTCTAAAACTAGATATTAAAGTTATCCGTCCAGTTAGGAATTATGGTGAATTAGCTGTGAAAAAGACTCATTAAGAAGCTCAATGGTTCTTACTTTAAAGTACTTTGATTCGCATTGGTTCCATTCAGATTGAGGCTGAAAAAATTAAGCTGCTGAACACAGAGGCCCAGTTCTAACTCAGCGGTGTTTGTGTTCTCTCAACACAACCGATCAGCATAGAGCTTTTTATGGACGTCATCCAAATGGCTTTACGACAAACTTTGAGCAATGAAATGACCATTGTTCACATTGAACCAGATTCATAATTAAGACCATTCAGGCTGATCAACAAAACCTCTAAGAGAGGAAGAAGGGCTTTTGATGGGTCCTTACGGTCCACTGGGAACCGCGATAGCCTCATCAGCAATGGACTGTCTCAAATAACATGGAAAAGACAGCCCCCTGCCAGCATTTGAATTAGGACCCATCCGGAGTACAATTCCTAATTTATACTTGGTTCAACCATTGACCACATACTGCACTAAACAGCTGACAATGTTCCCACAGAACAGATGCCTACCTGAAGCTGAGGCAAATGTTCCGGCTTATCCAGGGGGACCTGTGAACTTAAAAAAAGACCTGCACGTTGTGTGAGAACCAAGTGTAGATAATGAAGGCCTAGCCTGATCACACCACAACAGGTAAAAGTCTAGTTGTCATGGTGCCATTGTGCACTACAAGTATGTCTCAGTGGGAATAATGTGAAAGGCAATCCATTAAGCACAAGAGAATTATCACAGGATAAGGTCAAGGGGAAACAAAGACGCTTGTATCGTGGGCTCTTCTGTGTTGAGGGTAAGACCTTCCTCTCACACAACAACTATCCCTCATCTCATATTCATGCCAAGCTCTCACCTCGCTTCAGAGAAGTACTCAATTACGCACAAAACACTCAATCATGCATAACTTGTTAACGAGACTGATTTTATTGATTATGAAATCCATGTAATTTTTTTAAAGCCTGCACTGTAAAATTTTTTGTTGTTGTTGGTTTAACTTAAAAAAGTAAGTAACCTGGTTGCCTTAAAAATGTGAGTTTATTGAAATTAAAATTTTGAGTTGATACAATGAAGGAAATTTTTTTAATAAATAAAAAACTAAAAATATTATTGTATCTGAACCACATAAAAATTTTGATAAATCATGAAAATAGCACTATTTGGCATGTTTCACTGCATCATCAAAAATAAAACACACAATTACCCAATAGGCTTACTAAATCTTTTAATAATATTTTAATAAAGGTTGTCGAATCTCAAAAAAATTTCATTGTCTTAACTCAAAATTTTAATTTCAATGAACTCAAATTTTTAAGGCAACCAGGTAACTTTTTTTTCTAAATATTTTTTTTACAGTGTGCCATAAACTTTAAATGAGGCTAAATTTAAAACTATCTTACACTTTTGTAAAAAATAGGCAAACTTTTGAATACTTTTTAAAATAGTATTTATTATGGAAATAATATAGCCTCCCTTTAAGAATATACTTGTACGTATGTGTGTACTGAATGTAATGTTTTTGACACATAATTGCAAATAAATGAAGATTGTATTAATGCAGCAAAAGGTAACTTTTCAACCTTCATAATATATTTTCAAGACACTTGTGATGATACATTGACTTACAATAGGTTGAATGACACGTCTGCCATAACCTGACGGGGTCTGTATAGTTTTTAATCGTACTTTTAGGCCCCGTCCACACGGAGACGGGTTTAGCTGTATACAAATACATTTTGTACCGTATCAGCGTTCCGTCCACACGGATCCGGCGTTTTGGAAGCATGAATCCGATATTTTTTGAAACCGGGTCCCAAAGTGGATAAATCTGAAAACGACAATTTTCTGTTTTCGCATGTACAGCGAATCCGTATATTTTCTGAAACGGTGATGTCATCACACTACGTCCGGCACGGTGAAAGAGTTAAGGGATACAACTACGGGCACTGGGCATGCACATATCAATATCGCGTCATTTACTTACCTTATTTACATTATTGTAAGGGTATGTTTTGGTTTGTAGGCATTAATAAAACACATCTGTTAAGTAGCAAATATATTTATTGTTCTTTTATTGTGAGATTTTGCCTCACCTCCGACCACAGCTATACCCCTTCTATAGCCACAACTCTTCTTCTCCGTTTTAGTGTATTTCTGTGGCAGAATTACAGCGCCACACACTGGCCTGGCATGCAAACCACATCGTTTTTAGTCGGTTTCGGTAATCACGTGTGGACGCAGATATTTCTTGAAACGAAGAAAAAAAAATCGGATTGGCAAATCCAGCCCATCCGGCCCATAACTTCCCCATGAATGTTTTTGCTGGGGTTAGGTCCTTAAATTGGAGTAAACAAATAAAAGGACAGGGACGAATAATGATAGATATTATTGAATTTACTGCAAATGCACTGTAGGTTTCATTTAGGCTAACTGTAAGATCATGATAGTCACAGGTAAAACCATGCTCTTCATGGGTGTATGGTTTCTAAAATATATAAACCATATATAATAAACAAATTAATTTGTAATAAAAAAATATTGTAAACACATGTAGAAAATACAAAAACAGCCTATATAAAAGTGATTTATATTCCGCAATATTTAATGTAAGTAATAATATTAACATTTTTAATAAATATGTTTCTTCCAAAACACCATATTTCTTCACTGTTAGTAGCTACTAGGTAAATTGTGGTTGTGCTCTCCCGTTTTGGCCTTTCAATTCAGAAGACAAACCAATGGGCCGCTGTCGGTGCATGATAGGCCAGTCAGTGGCAAAAAATAAAAATCCCACCTGGAAAATGCCCGGTGTGCCAGATTACCAGTCCATTCCTGGAACTGACAAATCACTTGTTTAATGGAATAAACAGTTCACTTAAAAATGTTTTGACAAAAGACAGATTTTTTTGAGAAAGCACCTAACTCTTTTTTTCCATGCTGAAAGCTTGACCTGTTTAGCTGATCAGCAGAAGTTAATATCCTTCCTCAGTCAGGACAAAAGACTTTGAATTTAGGCTAATTTCAGCATTTCTCTCTTTTCCTGTGCTGATGGAAACAGACAGTTCCTGATTTCTACTTTTTGTGGATCTCACATAGGAGGTATTTCAGTATGTTCTTGCATTGCCTTTTGTACATCCTCCATCAATGAAACATTTTAACAATATATTTTATACCACCAGCTGACTGGTTTTCAAGCTGAGTCAGCAAAACTTAGCAGAACTTTGACCTTAAAGAGAAATCATACATCACTTTATGAAGCACTATAACTTGTGGAGCTCAGACTGATAAGGGATCATCTTCAGTAGCATCACATCAAAATTGGCAATACATTACTTGTAGAGACAATAATATATACAACAGTTTGGATGAGCTGCATGACAGTCCTGGGAAAAAAGATGAGTCACACTGGTTATATATATAGTGAGCAATTTTATAGAAATTCATGTTTCTCCAAATAAGTCATCTAAAAGTTACTCATATGTCATATGGCTTCTTTTTCTAAGCTGCAAATGCTGAAGTTTTCAAATAGCATCAAATCATGTATTTATTTCACATATGGTAACTTGTTTGTCACATAACTATTGTCTAAGACTTTACCCTAAGCCAGCAAAGTTCATAATTTGAGTTTATTCTATTTATCCCTTCAGCTTAACTTCACTAACATTATGGCACTGACATAATTTGTGTTTCTTCAATTAAAAGGTGTTCTTTTTAGGACATGTACACTAATTAAAATATCTTGCATGAAGAAGAAGAATAAGGCTACAATTTTGCAAACTTTTAACAAGATGGATTACATAAATAATATACTTGAAAAGATTTTACGTCCGTGAAAATTATTTTGGACACTTATATTGAAAACAAAAAAACTGGGTTAAACCAACCCAATTGCTGCATGGGTTTGTCCATTTTCAACCCAACTTGGGTTGTTTTTAATCCAGCCTTTTTTAAAGTGTAGATAAACTTTAGAGTGCTTAACTACATCTTTTGTAATTTCATTTACATTTCAATTAGTTACACTGACTTTGAAATATCACTGAAAAAAGTAGCTGTCTTACATTTTTAAGTACAATCAACTTGAATGTTTAAGTCATTTCGATCTTATTAACTGTTAGCGCATATTACAGGTTTTAGTGTGAACAATTAATCGATGCAAGTTAATACACACCAAAAAATTCTTTGCCGTAGTAATCTTTAATCAACATTTGAAAAGTTACGTCCAGTCTGGAAACGGCTTTCCTTCTCAGCTGATGTCAGTTTGACGGCTTGCGGTTTAAAATGCGTAACCACTCCCCTCTACCGTTCGTCTGCTATGAGCGAGAGATGGAGAGGAGGAGCGCTGAAGTAAAACCCTGCCCTCTATTCAATGTTTCGTTTCACTTGGAAATGCGTCACAGCACTGAAGAAAACTCACTCGCTACTTCCGCTTCACTGGGACTTTAAATTATGTTAAGCTGGCTCTGAATCTTCTATAACTATAAGGAACACACCAACTTTTTGGGACTTTAGCTTATTCTGCAGCTAGATAAGTCCATACTTAGCACAAAGATTGGAGGTAAACGGCTCCATCTAGCCTATACTGCTTGATAAATGACAAAAAAAACGTCGTGTACTGACACCGACAGGAAATGAAAACTTGCAATTTTCTAGGCC
Organism: Pseudorasbora parva; assembly: GCF_024679245.1. NCBI lineage: Eukaryota > Metazoa > Chordata > Actinopteri > Cypriniformes > Gobionidae > Pseudorasbora > Pseudorasbora parva. The sequence goes on from NC_090180.1 coordinate 13,814,663, forward strand.
GATATGGGGACTACTCTTATTCCTACATAAAAGAAATCAGATAACTTTGCTGCCGTTCCATGGGTGCAGTGGCGCAATGATGCATTGCCTGAAAATAGGCTAACTTCCGTCAACATAACCAACATGACAACCTGTTGGCACATTGTACTGCGTAATATCATTGTGCCTGCTACACCCATGGTACGGCAGCAAAATTCCTTGATTATTATGCAGGAATGAGAGTACACTGTAAAAAGAAAATATTAAAAAATAAGTTACCTGGTTGCCTTAAAAATTTGAGTTAATACAGCATTTTTCAGAATTGACAACCTTTATTCAAATATTTTTTACAATTTTTGTAAGCATAATGGGTAATTGTGTGTTTTATTTGTGAAGACGAAAGAAACATGCCAAATTGTGCTATTTTTATGATTTATATATATTTTTTGTGTTTCAGATACAATAATATTTTGAGTTTCCATTTATTAAACCAATTTCCTTCATTGTATCAACTCAAATTTTTTATTTCAATAAACTCAAAATTTGAAGGCAACCAGGTTACTTACTTTTTTAAGTTAAACCAACAATATGTTTTTACAGTGCATATTCTAACTTTAAATATACTTTAATGTAATATTTATTGAACGTCATGTATTTAAATGTATTTGCAATAGCACAGTCAAAATTATGAAGTGAAAATTTAGAACACTTAAAATATATTGATATGAAATGTACACAATAAAGTTTAGAAACATAAAAGTGTTCTCATTTTAAGTACACTTGCATTACCTTTTTAATATTTCATTATCTGCAAGTATTTTTTTATTTTATTTTTATTAAGAACATTGAAGTGCAGGTAAAAACATAACAAGAGCATTCTTTCTCACAGCGGTAGTACAAAGCTTTCAGGTGGATAAGAAAATGTCTACTTATTTTCTAAGATGCTACTCATGCCCCATATGTGGACTTGTATTTCGGTGCATAGCACAATCATTCAGCCATCTCTGTTTCATTTATTACCACAATAGAAGGGTAAATGAAAACAGATTCCTCAAGAATTTCATGCAAACATTTTCCATGTGTGTGACTGCATGGCTCAAACTGGAAAATCAACAGAGTTTAAAAAAAGGCGGAGCCATTATTTAAATTCAAAAGGCCTGAAAAAAATTATAAGGGTGGCCACACTATACTTATACCATATATACATAGCAGTGGACCCAGAGTGTACAGATTCTGTGCAGTAATTTTAGACTGATAAATGTTCATCAGCTGTCCCCCACCCCAAAAGACTTAACACTTGTGGACAATTGCGTCACTCTCTATCTTTCGTGCATCACTGTTTTTTGATTATTTGCTCAGGATTAGACTGTTGATTCCAGACTGACAATCTCCTGAGTGCAACAGTTTGTCTTTACGCTGTCCTCTCAGCCTAGTTCAGTTGTTTGTCATTTAGACGTGTAAATCCATACACTCTGTTCTGAGGAAAATAAAGGATTTACAGGGATTAGCACAAGAGCAGCAGACGCAAGGCACTGTCCGCGTTCAGATGGCATCCTCCTTCAGATATCTAGTCAACCTTTAATCACAAAAGGGGAGGCAGAGGGCAGGTTGGCTGAACAAGCTTTGGGTCACAAACTGTTTCTTTTTATGACTTAAAGCAGTGGTTTAATCTTCTTGTGTGGGTATTGTAAGTATCATAAAGCACAGCAATCCCCTTGTACTAAGTAATGTTGGCTTATAAATGCACTTCAGAACTTGTGACCTACATTTATGATGTGATATATATTACGTTTGTACATAAAAATTTTTTTTTTATATATTTGTATACTATTTTTATAGATATATTTATGTAGTTCTACTACACTACTGTACAAAGGTTTGGGGTTGGTTATATTTTAAAAAAAAAATTTTCAAAGGTGTCTCTCACTAGCCTGACGAGCCAGACCCACATCAAAATGTTTGGTCTGGAAACTCACCATTGACAGGGCTCAATCCGACGGGCGGGATAAACGGTTGTCCTTCAAACTCCCTCTGCACGCCGTGCACGCAATTGGATAGTGCTACACCAACCAGAGCAACGAAGGTGAAGCAGAGCTCGTTGACAGTCATTAAACTTTCGACGTATCCGGTCGGCAAAACTCTGTAGACATCTTCCCTTCTTAAGATTGACTTCAATGCCGTTCTTTGTTATTTTCTCAGAATAACTCCAAGTCTCCCAGAGTCGTGGTCAAAGCTGATTCGAAAGACCGCTGTTCTCCAGTTTCTGTGTTTACTAGAAGCAGGCGCACGCGCAATTCGCCCGTCATTATATTAAGCCCCGCCCACCGACTCTATACACGATGTGATTGGCCCGTCAAGAGTTTGGCGTTTACAGCTCAGAAGTTAATTGAGAGTTGCTAGATGACACTCGCGATTTCTAGGCTAGTCTCTCACTAACCCTACGTCCCAATTCGCATACTATCCATCCTAAATAGTATTTGAAAATAGAATTAGTATGTCCCAAATCGTAGTATGTTGAAAAGAGTATTCCAAAGATTTCCGGTCCGAATTCGAAATGCGGACCGATGGGCAGTCTAAAGGCTGATATTGCCCACAACCCATTGCAAGCTGGACGAGGATTCGATTAGAACTACAAACACGGATAAAAAGCTTTAAAAAACTACAAACATGGCGGATGTGCGAGTCAGGCGGTTAAGTAGAGAAGTTTAGATAAAGGGGTTTGAGTGGCCAACTATCAATATTTAACCTGACAAAAGTATATTTATTCAGTGTTGTCCACATTATATTTCACCTGCAGCAGCATTGTGAACTTTTTTAATGACACGTTTGGCCATTAACTTTTAAATGCATCATTATATTTCAACTGCAAACACATGAGGAGAGTCTCTGCATTAAAGACCCACAAATGGTAGATCAACGAGCGGCTACATTTCTCTCCGATACGGTAGGAGATTAATCTAAATGTGGAGGATTTGAACTGTGACGAATCTTATGATGATTGGCAGGTAACTAAGCGACAGAGTCTGTTAAAGATGGCGAAGTAGTATGTCCCGAAGCTTGCATACTTTTCTGCTACACACTCAAAAGTATATACCTTTTCTTCACAAAAAGAGTACATACTTTTAGGACGTAGTATAAGTAGGCGAATTGGGACGCAGCATAACGCCCGTTTCACACATACTCCGTCTGCAGTGCGTGTGCAGTGCGTGTTGCGTTGCGTGTGCGTTGCAGGAGCCCCACACCCTGTAGTGTTTTCACATATGCTGCGTTTGCAGTCCGCAACTGATCCGCTGTTGCACACCACAAACACAGCATTTATTCATTATTTTTTAAAATCCAAAAGTTTTTACTGAACATGCCTCGTCAGAATTCCAATCCTCTTTGTTTACTCTTTAATAAAAGTCAGGTTACATAGCCTACTACATTTAAACAACATTTTTTAAATTTATTAATTCATATTTATATATAAATATACTTAAGATTTAGCTCACACAAAAGGCAAAACATTTAAACATAGGTTATAGCCTAAAATCATAAACATTTTAAATTAGAAACTTAGAATAGTCTATTCAAAAACAGCCGACTCTCGTCTTTTCTTTCGTTTTTACACCCTTTTAAAAGAAATCCTGCAGGTCAAAAAGAACTTTGCTTTTCACCTCCAAGAAAGTACGAGTGCTATCCATTATGGCACATTTTTTTTTACCTCAATGCCAGGTAAGGTGTCGTTTTGTTGCTTTACTTGAGGAAAAAAAGCCATGTGTTGACTTTGAAACAAGAGTATATTTTAAATGATATGCATCCGTGTTGAAATTACTAGATTTTCGCGTCAGTACATGTTTATTTTAATGCGAACAATGTTCTATCACTGCAGCAACGCAACGCAGCGCAGCGCAGCAAAAAATAGACTCGGTACGAAAACGATCCGTGCACTGCTGCAGACGCAACGCTCCTGGAACGGACTGACGGACTGCATCCGCGTGCAGTGTGAACGCTGTCATCCGTTAACATGGGTACGGAAAAAAATACGCAACGCACACGCACTGCAGACGGAGTATGTGTGAAACGGGCGCCCGTTTCACACATACTCCGTCTGCAGTGCGTGTGCGGTGCGTGTTGCGTTGCGTGTGCGTTGCAGGAGCCCCACACCCTGTAGTCCTTTCACATATGCTGCGTTTGCAGTCCGCAACTGATCCGCTGTTGCATACCACAAACACAGCATTTATTCATTATTTTTTATTTAAATCCAAACGTTTTTACTGAACATGCCTTGTCAGAATTCCAATTCTCTTTGTTTACTCTTTAATAGAAGTCAGGTTAAGTAGCCTAGGCTACTACATTTAAAAAACAACATTTTATTAAATTCATTTATTTATATTTATATACTTTAGATTTAGCTCACACAAGTGGCAAAACATTTAAACATAGGTTATAGCCTTAAATCACAAACATTTTAAATTAGAAACTTACAATAGTCTATTCAAAAACAGACGACGCTCGTCTTTTCTTTCATTTTTACACCCTTTTAAAAGAAATCCTGCAGGTCAAAAAGAACTTTGCTTTTCACCTCCAAGAAAGTAAGCTAGGCTACGAGTGCTCTCCTTTATGGCACATTTTTTTTTAACCTAAATGCCAGGTAAGGTGTCGTTTTGTTGCTTTACTTGAGAAAAAAAGCCACGTGTTGACTTTGAAACAAGAGTATATTTTAAATGAGATGCATCCGTGGTGAAATTACTAGATTTTCGTGTCAGTACATGTTTATTTCAATGCGAACGATCTTCTGTCGCTTTAATGCAGCAACGCAGCGCAGCAAAAAATAGACTCGGTACGAAAACGATCCGTGCACTGCTGCAGACGCAACGCTCCTGGAACGGACTGACGGACCGCATCCGCGTGCAGTGTGAACGCTGTCATCCGTTAACATGGGTACGGAAAAAAATACGCAACGCACACGCACTGGAGACGGAGTAGCCTATGTGTGAAACGGGCGTAACGCCCGTTTCACACATACTCCGTCTGCAGTGCGTGTGCGGTGCGTGTTGCGTTGCGTGTGCGTTGCAGGAGCCCCACACCCTGTAGTCCTTTCACATATGCTGCGTTTGCAGTCCGCAACTGATCCGCTTTTACATACCACAAACACAGCATTTATTAATGATTTTTTTTAATTTAAAATCCAGAAGTTGTTACTGATCTTGGCTCATCAGAATTGCAATTCTCTTTGTTTAATCTTTCTGAGTAGACAGGTTAACGTAGGCTACAAGCCTACATTTAAACAACATTTTTTTCAATTCATTAATTCATATTTATATATTAATATACTTTAGATTTAGCTCACACAAAAGGCAAAACATTTAAACATAGGTTATAGCCTAAAATCATAAACAATAGGCTATTCAAAAACAGCCGACTCTCGTCTTTTCTTTCGTTTTTAAACCCTTTGAAAAGAAATCCTGCAGGTCAAAAATAACTTTGCATTTCACCTCCAAGAAAGTCCGAGTGCTCTCCATTATGGCACATTTTTTTTTACCTAAATGCCAGGTAAGGTGTCGTTTTGTTGCTTTACTTGAGAAAAAAAGCCATGTGTTGACTTTGAAACAAGAGTATATTTTAAATGATATGCATCCGTGTTGAAATTACTAGACTTTCGCGTCAGTACATGTTTATTTTAATGCGAACAATGTTCTATCACTTTAATGCAGCAACGCAACGCAGCGCAGCGCAGCAAAAAATAGACTCGGTACGAAAACGATCCGTGCACTGCTGCAGACGCAACGCTCCTGGAACGGACTGACGGACTGCATCCGCGTGCAGTGTGAAAGATGTCATCCGTTAACATGGGTACGGAAAAAAATACGCAACGCACACGCACTGCAGACGGAGTATGTGTGAAACTGCATGAATCTCACGCATCTGGCGTGAGACTCACGCTTTCAGGCTCTGTGTCACGCTCTCACTCCGCCCAACTCAATCTCACGCCAATTGCCAAACCTGCTTTTGATATTAAACAAAGCTATAAGCTTTCATTTTTAAAAATGTGTTTTAATGAAATTCAAACAATAAATAGCGTTTTGGCGCTAATGTGGCATAATGTTAAAGCCAGAGTCGTTGAAAAGCGGAGTTGCATGCTCTCGTCTCCCTGCGGTGCGCGCTGGTCACGTGGCCCATGAGCTCTCAATACTTCTAGCTGCCAATGAATTTAAATGGCTTAAGCGGATACACAACAGTTTCACTATACAGATGTTTGCTGCAAGTTTTGGTAAACAGTACAACATAGTGTTAGTGTGTATTGATTATTAAGTCAGCCATATTAGAGGATCGTTTTATTATGGAGAGTGATAGAGATGCAACATTGTTAACATTAATGTTATTCTTGTATTTAGCCCTCAGGTATTCCTTACTAATTGGTCACACTCATACTCATTAAATTATATTTATTGAATATTTTGATGAGATCTTTTGGTACTAAATACTATTTGTGCAACAATTATTGTCAATAAATGACCACTTAAAATATTTTTCTTCTAATATTTGTATATATCTTCTAATATTTATATTACAATTAGTGTAGTAATTAATGTTAAAATAGAGAATTCCAATTCAAAGAGGCCAATTAGAGTCATTTTGTGGCTAAAAAATATTAATGTTTATTTGTAATGCCATTAGGTGCCTTATGGCTCTTTAATAAATATACATGTATCTAATCTAGTTGCTCAAAAATATATTGCAGTCTTTGCATTCTAATAAATATTTAGATATGATGATCAAACACTAGATTTCTTTAAATGTGAAATTTCAAAACTTTTTTTTATCTTTTTATTCAAAACATATTTTTAATGAATAATGATACTTATATAAGCACTCACAAGTGAATATTAAGGAATGGCACATATAATTTGACCCAAGAACTGTTTAAACTAGTGCTAAAACAAAAATATTTTTTCTTATTATGTACAGTATAAATACTAGATATAAACTGATACTGAATCAAGATCAAAAGCACACCCCCCCCCCCCCCCGCCCCCCCAAAAATCTCACTCACTCCAACCTGAACTTAAAAGTTGGCAACCCTGTGTTATATTGTGAAATATTAAAATTAGCCTAGGTAAAAAAAAGTTGGCTTGAGAAAGCCTGACAAGAAAGTTTGAAAAAGGTTTTCATTTTGAAGTAGTTTGAAGTTTAAAGTCGTTTAAAATTTGAATGCCTTAAAGGCCTACAAGTCTATCAGACAACAGTTAGCATGTTGCTAGTATGATTTAGCATGTTGCTAACATGATTTAACAAGTTAACATGTTTAACACAACATGTTGATTGTATGATTTAACTCGTTTTTAGCATTATTGAGTACATTGGGAGCATGTTGCTAAGATGATTTAGTATGTTGCTAGCAGGATTTAACACACCTGGGAGTTGAACAGACTTGGATCTTGTTTGAACATTCCGTGAGACTATCGATGAAACTCTATGAGATTTTTACGAGTTTTAATTGTCATAAAAAAAAATAAAAAGAAAGTTGTATCATGTTGAAAAGATATAGCAATTAGAGTCAGAAGAGTCTGAGCTAAATTTGGTTCTAAAAACCTATAGGAGGAGTAGCCTATAGAATTGTTCGTCTAGTATTGAAGTTTATTTCAGTAACTTTCTCAAACCAACTCAAATATCTGTTTTCTATTTTAACATAAAATATAATTTATTTCTGTGATGGCAAAGCTGAATTTTCAGCATCATTGCTCCAGACTTCAGTGTCGCACGTCCCACGTTCATTTTTGCAGCTCCTTTTAATGAGTACCAGGTAGAGTAGGACAGTTCAGCACATGCATGAACCTATCATTTTATCTTGTAAAAGTTGTAATGCTGGCATAATCTCAAGTCAGGAGGGCTGTCATGAGAGTGACGAGCTCGCTCATAAGCAGACGTCATGTGATCACTCTCCTTATCATGTCTCACTTCACTTCTGCTGACTACAACGGATGCAAGCTTCTGTAATTTAGTATCTTTACCTGTTTGACAGTTTGACATGATTATAATAGTTACCTTAGTAAAACTGTCATTTCCACAGGTGTCATGTCACTGTCCCGCCACCAGATGGTGCTATTTAAAATGGGCACAGTTTTTGATTTTCAGTGTTCTAGATCTGTTTTAATGATTGTAGCCTGCCAACTTAGTTTTGGCATATTTGAGGTAACCAACCATGCCTTCATGTGCCAGTGAAAAGTCCACGTTGGGACCATCAGCACCATTCACGTGCTGTTTGATGTAGTGTCTGGTTAAACGGCTGAATCAGCTGTCATATGCAAAAAAAACAACAACAACAAAAAACAAAAACAAAGACGAAAGAGTCCATGGAGACATTGGTGTATCAATCAAAATGGCAGCTTGTGCTTTGTCTCATTAAAAATAAATGAATGAAAAACAGAGATAGAAGCACTGCTGCCAAAAATGATGCAGGATTAGATTGTATTTCATGTTTTTGGCATTGCATGCTTTAAGTCACAGTAAAAAAATCCTGTGGACTTGCAGGACGAAACTGAGCTATATCGAACATCACAGAGACCGGTGATGGTGCTTCTGTCTTTTATAGCCATATGCCTTTATCAGGAACACCATACATACAGTAATTGCCCCGTTACATTCGGTCTATTTGTATAGCAAGATATATTCACGTATCATGGCAACACAGGTTATGCTTTCTCAAGGGTAAAGACGTGGTATTTACCTCTGCGTGGAGATTATTGTAACCTGGCGACAGACTTATTCATCTTACCACAAACAAACTGTACAGCTCCTGGAACTGCTCTCAAAGCAGGTTGAGGTTTGTAGGTTTTAAGAGGTGAAGTTTTATACTGAGATATATCGAAAATGAAAATGGGATCATACAAAATAATATGACTGTTATATGAGATATTTGGGGTTTGAAGTGTCAAAGGGCTAAGTGTCAAGAGGAATAATTCCAATAATATTTAATGTGTTCATCAGGAGTTCAAGATTCAGTGTTGCAATGTTGAGAAATTATTTCTGTAAATTCAGTGGTCAAATACTATGTGACCTCTCAATTTTCCATGTAATCATAGCCACCAGACTAGTGTCTGGTATGTGTGTGCAATTTTTGTGAACGTTTTGTAAAGACTTTTTGTGAAAGAAGAATTGGCTGATGATCAATAATATATTAATTATTTACTTCCATTGTGTGAGTAATATGCAGTCATGTAATCTGGACAGTTAGTGAAGTTTTAGTGTCTGTACTTGTACTGTACTTTTTTGTGTGGAAAACTTTACAACATTCCAAAGCGTTTCATATTGAATTGAATTTAATACTTAATTACATTAGAAATCGAATACTTCCTTACTTTTACTTAAGTAAAAATAATTCAAAGTTTTACTTGAGTAGCCTACAAGTAAGAAAGTACATTTTTAATGTAGGCTAAGTATTAAATGTAGTAAATTCCGAACCAGTAATGGACATATATATATATATATAATGGATATATATATATATATATATATTAAATAAACAAGAGAAATAAACTGATTAAGAACGTTTTTTTTTTTTTTACCCATCACAGTTCTGTGCAGTTCAACAGATTCTCCAGTTGCTGGAATCCTTTGCTAATTCACACACTTAGACATGTGAATATTAGATACTTAATTGTCTTGCATATGGAAATGTCTGCTGTTGTTTTCATTTAAATGAGACGTACAGCTTAATGGCACATCACTGATATGATACCAAATAACATTGAGAGGTATAGCAAGCCGTTTCATGCAGTTGGTCTATAAAAAGAAATACTCCTGATAAGTGAATTAAATATTCTTATTTTGTACTCTTAGTCATGTTCTGAAAGGAGATAAAAAAATGTCACCCTTACAAGAATCTATGAGCAATACAGTACAGATAAAAGTTCTCATGCAAGTTTAGAACATGAATTATACTGTAAAATGATAGTTAGAGTTCATTTAGACAAACCAGTTTTGCACGTTTTAAGAGTCAAAGTCATGCCTCTACCCATCATTTCAGCGTTATGAGCCAGCCTTTTGTTATTGAAAAGCATAAAGCTTAGGCAAGGTTATAGCCAACTTGCACACTTGAGAACATGCTGTTCTTCTGCTTTTAGTTGTTTTTTTGTAACCGAATACTTAAAGTGGTATGCAAAATCTGCGTGTAAACGCTCTCTATTGTAATTGGTTTAGGAGGGTACCAGATTTAGAGGATAGAAAAGGGTGAGTGGGGTGCAGAGACAAAACACAGAAGGGAACGGGAGGTTTGTATTATAATCAATCTATTCATTGCATGCAGTTGAGTGCAAACAGAGAGACACATGCATCATTGTCAATTCTCAGCTAAAAGACAACGTTCTCAGAATTTTAGCTATAACGTTTGTTGCAACTTGCAAGGTTTTGAGTTCAAAGTTATCTGGTGTTTTATAATGTTCTCAATTCAGGTGATTTTTTTGCACCTTCAGATTTTCAAATAGTATCTCTGTCAAATTTTGTCCTATTCTAACAAAGTCACGCTTATTTAGTCAGATTTCAGATAATGTATGAATCTCAATTTCTACAAAATGTATCCTTATGACTGGTTTTGTAGTCCAGATGACATATACAAATCATGAAGTTAGCGAACAATGTATCAATTTAAGGAAGAAACGATAAGCTCATTGTAGTAAGTAATTAATGCATTTTTTAAAAACTTAATTACCGTAATTAATGCAAAAATAATTGTAACCTAAGTTCAAATGCATTATAAGATTCAGAGATTCTTTGTTACATCTGAAAGTGTTTGTTTGTAGTGTTTTAATGCATTATAATTTCTAAAGGTGTATTATAATGTTTTATATTATTCATGAGATCATACAATATGGTGCATTGCAAGGCACAACATACTTTTTAAAATAGTTAATTATAAAGGCTTTAAGTAAATTAGAAACTTAAATACTTATGAATATGAATATACTTTTTCCTCATGTAGTCATGATTGAATAGTCTGTATAAAAGCCTTGTTTTAGTCTACTATGCTTCTTTCAAGGCCAAAACATTTTGTACAAGACATAAAGCACAAAAAATACCTTTCTTTTAACTCTTGTTGGGAGGTGCTCTGGAGACCCTGACTGTGCAGTTTTAACTTTAAGGGCAGGGTTTACACAAAAGGGAGAGATGTGAGCTGTGAGACTGAGCGTGTGATTAGCAGGAAGTGCATTGTTCCTCGGTGCAAGCGCTTTTTTCTTCATTCTTGCAACCGAAGCGTCTGACCCTTAATATAGTGCCGATGTTCCTTAACAGAACCGAGGCCTGTTTACTTGTGTGCAAGACACAGGCTTGTTGTTATTCTTCCATTCGATTTCATTCATTTACTTTTTGCCTCTCATCATATTCCATAAGATAAATTATAATGTGCTTTGATTTTTGATAGACAAAGAGGTTTTGCTATCTTGGTTTTAGTATTATAGTATTTAGTATCTGACTGTCAAGTAAAGTATATCGTTGGACACATTTTGTAAACTGACGCTTATGTCTGTCGTGTGTCGTGAGTTTTGTATAATAATGACTTGCACTGAGAGACCTCTCTTCTCACCATCATTATTAGACACGCCTCCTTACCTGCTGATTGGCTACAAGTTTGTTATTGGACTCAGCTGAGTCCGTTTTGTAGAACAGTTTTGAAATAACACTTACCCCACCTTTAAAGGGGTGGTTGCATGCGATTTCACTTTTTTAACTTTATTTAGTGTGTAATGTTGCTGCTTGAGCATTAACAGTATCTGCAAAATTACAGCGCTGAAAGTTCAATGCAAATGGTGATATTGTCTTTTAAAGGGGTACTTCAGTGCTGCATGGGAAGATGCATCTGTGTTTAAACTGGGTCATTAATGTAGTAGAAATGTGAAATAGAATTTGGGGCTTTCTAGACTGAGAAAAGACAGAACATTTACTTTTGTCTCATGGGGATGAAAGACTACAATTCCCAGAATGCTTTGCTGCCCTGCGAGGCCACTCCCAAAGCCACCGCTACTGGATTACTGTGACTGAGTTAGAGAACAGACACTACAATTAAATACTAAACGTGTCTGTTCAATATAATGAGAGAGTCGCCGCGTGAGTGTCACAGCACTAACGCTGCAGGAGTCAGATTACAGTCATGAATGAGCTGATGAGCTCTTGTGATGAGAGCTGAGGTAATCGCGACCACACTCGCGGCATAACTTACATTCACAGCACGTGTTCAGTCTGGTGCGTTTTCAGTTCATGCCCTTGGAAGCTTAACTTTCATAGAAATTAATTTGAGAAGTTAAAGGTCCCGTTCTTCGTGTGTTTTCGAAGCTTTGATTATGTTTACAGTGTGCAATATAACATGAGTTCATGTTTCACGTGTAAAAAAAACAGTATTTTTCACGCAATTTACTTATCTGTACAGCGCTGTTTCCTCTGTCCTAAAAACAGCTTGATGATTTCCTTGTTATATGAAGTCCCTCCTTCAGAAATACGTAACAAGTTCTGATTGGGCCAGCGCTTCCCGTGTTGTGATTGGACAGCAGCTTAGCGCACTTTGCCCGGAAAGGTCCCGCCTCTTACCATAACGGGGAGATGCAAGCGCTGAATGCGCGCTCTTCTCCACGTGGGAAAGCAACAAGATCGCGCCCCCTATTTTGCGTGTTCTTGTGGGCGGAGGGGTAGTCAACAAACGGTTCTAGTGACGTCATTACATCCCTGCACTTCCTGCTGTAGTCCAAACCGGCCGTTCGCTGTAGGCTTTGAAAGGGAACTTCTGTTAAATAAAATATCTCGCTTTGCACTGAACTTTGATCTTTATAACTTTACAGGTATTATTTATGCTCTAACAGCAACATTACATACTAACTAAAGTTTGAAAGATGGAATCGCGAAGAACGGGACCTTTAAAACACTTACATTGCTCAGCACAGCTCCGTTTCCATGAATGCCTGCAGCTGCGAGCTGAGCTGTGCAATCTCCCATCCCATATGCGTGGATTGAAAACGTGGAAATGGCTAACTCTGCTGGCTGTAGTCTTTAGCCTTTGGCCAAAAATTCCTCTGTTGACGCAAATATCATCGGAGGAATTTTTCCAGAAATAAAATGCATAAATCTCTTGTCTCAGGGGGATATGAGGGAAGGAAACAGAATCATTTGAATATACTCCAGGGTTTCTACTGATACAAAGCTATTTGCTTATCGCTGAAGTAATCCATTAAAGTTATGGCAGTTTATTGCCTACAAAAATAGCCGGTTTAGACTACAACAAGCTTCTTCCTGGGTTGGTGACATCATAAACCCTCACTGCATATGTAGCGAATTAGAATCTTTCTCTGTTGTGTTGGGGGAAGGTCTTTTACTAAGCACAAAGCATTTAAAACATATTTGTTAAATGTAACTGGCGATTGTGTGTTTGATTCACCTGAGTCGCAACACAGATGTGACTTCTGCCCGTTATGGTAAGGGGCGTTGCATTTCCGGACAACCTGTGCTTGGCACTTCAGCCAATAAAAATACATCAAACTACATTTGGCCATCTACCCAATCTAAGACCATTGCGTTTTGCATGGGATGGGCTTCAGAAGCAGGAAGCAAACAAGCCTTTCAAAGGACAGTGGAGACAGCAGTATGGAATAAAGGTAAAATATAAGAAAAATACGGCGTTTAAAAAAAAAGAAGTAGTCATGTTATACTGTGCCCCATAAACACAACCAAGCCAAGAAAAATACCTTTAACATTTTGGTGGAGAATGTGATCACAGTATCACAGTACATAGATATATATATATAACACATCCTCATTTATTCATTTTTTTCTTCATAATTCTTAAAGACCTGTTGTGAAAATCAAGTTTTTAATGTTGTTTATTTTTAATATGGTTTCAGACAAACCATGTGCAAATTTATCAATTTAACCCAATTCATCATTCAAGTCGACACCATTGTCTAGTATTTTCTTCTTAAAATGAATTATGCTCTGAAGCAGGGGAGTCTCAAGAGAAGCCATGTTTTTTAGCAATATTGCAGGTCAATTAAGTATATGATATATATTACAATGTTATGCCTTTCTCCACAAACATTCTGTGATGTTCAAAGCAGTTCTAAGGGTGCTGATTTTCAGAATTTAGACTGAGATGGCAAACTGGAACATGGTTTGTGTAACATTAGCAAGACATTATTAGTTGTTTAATAACGTATAGTCAAGCAAAATGCTAATCATATTAATTACCGTTATGTTACTGACATTGTAAAGAATGATACCTTTGTGCAGCGTTTACTACAGTAAAGTTGTCAGAGTGGGTCTCAGAGCTGGTAAGAGTGACAGGAGACTGTGCTAATTTGCATATTTATTGATCTGCGTATACTAAATGAAGCAACGGCATAGTTACATTCAAGCAGTTTTAAGGTATGATGATTTTTTTACACAGTAAAAAACTGTTACATTTTTTATTTTGGTGATCAAAGATGAGTTTTAAATTATACTTTATTAACTATTGACTACAAGGGGACTTTAAATAAAATAACTTTTCTGTAACATTATAAATTACATTACTGTCACATTTGTTTATTTTAATGCTAATTAAAATACCGACCACAAATCTCACTGACCTCAGATGTTTGGTCAGTAGTGTACATACAACATACATGCTCTAGAAGTGCCAAACAATGGCTCAGTGTGTATGTGAAGCTGAAAAAAACATGCCTGACATGTTCACAACATTTGCCAGAAAACAATGTTATATTCTGACTTGGCTGTTTCAATTGACTTGAGTTGTGCTGTCCCCTTTCAACAATACAAAAACCTCCACAAAGAATGTATGAGCGCTCTAATGTTAGAATAACAGCTTGTATTTCTACTGTAGCCTATGTATGAGGGGGAAAACTGTGTCACTGTGTCATAATGAAAGGCTCGAGCTAAGCACATGACAGGTGAAAGTCTCAGGGCTAAGAGGATCTGGAGCAAACAAATCGCAGCCAGCCGAATCACACACGTGTGATGAAAGAAAGAGAGAGTCAGTGGCTAAGTCTGGAATACCTTTCTGTCAATAATGACTTACCCATATGTCGTTCGACACCCGTAAGACCTCTGTTCATCATCGTAACAAATGAAGATATTTGTGTTGAAATCTGATGGCTCTGAAAGGCCTTCATTGACACCAATGTCATTTCCTCTCGCAAGACCCATAAAAGGCAAGATGTCATTAAAAAGTCCATCTCACTACAGTGGCTCTACAATAATTTTATGAAGCGACAAGAATAGTTTTTGTTATTGTGCCAAAAACAACAACAACAACAACAACAACAACAAAACAAAATGAAATAACGACTTATATAGTGATGGGCTGATTTCAAAACAAAGATTTGAACTGTTATGAATCAGTGTATCGATTCATGATTTGTATCGCCAATGTCACGTGATTTCAGCAGTTTGGCAGTTTGACACGCGATCCGAATCATAAATCAACATGCTGATTCATAACAGTTTAAATCTCTGTTTTGTAATCAGCTCATCACTATATAAGTAGTTTTTTAGATTTTTGCGCACAAAAATTATTCTAGTCGCTTCATAAAATTATTGTAGAGCCACTGCTGAATGACATATTTTTTTATTTTTGGGTGAACTAACCCTTAAAATACTGAATATTGCACATGTACACTGCTTAGCCTAGATTAGTCTAGAATTAAGCAACCCTTCAAGCAAAATGCTATGCTGTTGTCACATGGCCTAATCTTATTTCATGTTTATCTCAGTGAGTAAATCTTCAAAGAATATTAACATTTATTTGGCATTTTTTTAAATCAAATTTTTTAACGATCTGATCACATGGTCTAAAGCGTATGTCGCAGGGGCACTTAGGTTCAAATCCACTTTTGCTAGTTTAAAAAATGGTTGGTGCGCCAGGTGCATGGTCCAAAAGGGTTGTACTATAGTCTTTATTATTATTTTTTTATTAACAACTTTTATTCAAGACACATAGGTCCATAAAGACAACACAATACAAACAATAATAATAAAAAAAAATGTTAAAAATGAGCACATCAGGAGTCATTTCTAAAACATATACAGACTTCGGGTCCAATATTTCCAAAAGCAAGATGTGTACCTTGTATCACTCTTAGAAACATCAACTATGGACACAATGATGAAATTCTTAGACTCTGTCAGTCTGCACATAAATCTATACATAAAAGATTTAAATCATTCATGGGTGTGTTTTGGGCGTAATGTGCGATAAACCAATCAGAGTCTCATCTCTGATTTGCTATTTACACACTGTAAAAATGTTTGGTTGTTTTTTGTTGGTTTAACTTAAAAAAGTAAGTAACCTGGTTGCCTTAAAATTTTGAGTTTATTGAAATAAAAAATTTCAGTTGATACAATGAAGGAAATTTGTTTAATAATAGAAACTCAAAATATTTTTGTATCTGAACCACATAAAAATGTGATAAATCATGAAAATAACACTATTTGGCATGTTTCACTGCGTCATCACAAATAAAACACACAATTACCCAATATGCTTTAAAAATCTTTTAATAATATTTTAATACATGTTGTCGAATCTCAAAAAATGTTCATTGTATTAACTCAAAATTTCAATTTCAATGAACTCAAAATTTTAAGGCAACCAGGTAACTTTTTTTCTAAATAATTTTTTACAGTGCATGTTTCTCCAGAGAGCAGACCTTTAATTTGATATATTTAAAAATATTTGTGTGCTGCTGCACGTCCCTGTGTGTGTAATACGCATATAATTAACACGTCCTTTAAAAATTAAATTTAGACCAGGTTTTTGTTGGTCAATGGCGCAATCATTTTCAGTTGCCTCAAAATAGCAACGTGCCAACAATGTACCTGAAGACACCTGATTTTTAGATCAGCACACCGATGGGCTTACAGATGGGCGCGAGTGCATTTGCAATTTAAACAACATGGTGCTGGACGTGAAAGTGTTAACTGCGTCGTGCCGAAACTAGCAAAATACACTTGCGTTGCACCTGGCATCACATTGCGCCAGGCATTTGATAGGGCCCAATGAGTCGAGAAAGAGATGTTTTTAGTAATATTACTTGGTTCAGTTGTCAGACTGGAAATAGAATATTCATTGCATTGATGGATACCATACCCAGAAACGTATGCCCTGTTGTATAGAATTCTGTCCTGTTGTTCATGTTGGCGTAATGTAATTCATGAATGCATGTATAAAGAAAATTTGCGTATGCAGAAGAAAATAGTAGTACTATGTTATTCTGAAAACAGTCAGAGAACAGAACTATAATATGGACTAAATCAGAGAGGAGTGTGACATGTCATGGTGTTGATTAGGCTATTAAAAAGGTTTTATGAATGTATTCACACCCAGAGTAAAAACACTTACTGCTCTGCTGCTTTTCCCCATCTTTAGTGCAGCTGTGGTGCCAGCAACCAGTGCTGTAATTAAGAATACTAGCAGCTGCCTGGGTGGTAGTTGTGGGCATTTATGTCCCATGATGCTTCACAAATGTTGCTCTAGCCTCTGGGGTGTTGTTCTGACTTTTCACTCGAGTATGGAAGTCACTGGGTTTTGTAGGGGAATCACATAATACAATAATGGGGGTAAGATGTCTAAGCCAGCACTCTAAGAACAACTGGGGTTTTCATAGCCGGACGTGGTCATACTCAATTCTAGTCAGAATATGAGCCTGAAACTGTTCCATTGGGCTGTGATTATGGGGCGTTTCAACTGAACCAGGAAAGACATCAATTGGATAGACCTACAACCAATCAGAGCAACAAAGCGACGCATTGCCAAATGTCAACAGAGCTCACTCCACTTTTCCATGTCCGCTTGTTGAAACGACCATTATGTGATATGTAGACCCATGAGTGCAAATTTTAGCAGGCAACCTTGCCAAAATAACACACATTTTACCTCCCAAACACCATTTTTTTTTCCAGAGAACCCTCCCCTGAGAAGCTATTGTTTAGGGCTAGTTGGCGCATTTTGTTGTAAAAACTTGGCAACCCTGTCTGCACTCGCGCTGGAATAAACAATCTTTGCCGGTGTAAAAAAAAAAGAGAGAAGAATTTAAGAATACACAGAGTACTTACCAACATGATGATCATTTCAGAGAGAAATAGTGCAGGTGAATGCATACGAACAAGCTCTCCGTTTAGGATTTGAACAAATTCAACCCAAGCGCCTTTGATGACGTGCATGATTACGTTACTGTTGATCATCTTGTGGGCGTCCAGGCTAGGTTTTTCATAGAACACAAAATAATTCACATGGTTCTTCACAGTTGGCGTTTGCAGTTTAGTTGTCAGCCCTCTTCAGTTTTCAGATATTTGAAATATAGACATACCCTGGTTTAGTAGTAAGGGCACTGATCAGGACGTTAGTCAATAGTCTGACTCCCTGATCAGTGCCCTGACTACTGATCTAGGGAGCTGATTGAGACGCACCCATACTGTTCGAAAGCTTTTACATTTTTTTTTTTTTTTTTAAATGTAGTCTCTTATGATAACCAGGGCTGCATTTATTTAAACATTTAATCAAATCAATCTAATTTATTCTAATAAAAACAGTTTGAATATTTGAATAACATTCTAATTTATTCCTGTGATGGCAAGGCTGAATTTTCAGCATTACTCCAGTCTTCAGTATCACATGATCCTTCAGAAATCCGTTTATGCTATTTAATTCCTTTAATTCCACTCGGAACCGTACATTCCCAGTGTACAAGTTCTAAATGTGTGTTCTACGAAGATGTGAACGCTTTCGGAAGCTGTTGGAATCTTATGACATGGCGTGAACGCATCATCATTGTAATATGCGGATTTGGTTCTCAAGAAACATTTTGAAGACAGTTATCATTTTTTGTGGAAACATTCTTTTTCAGGATTCTTTAATGAATATTTATTATGATTATTGACATTAATGATATCTGCAATACATTGTTGATTCTGTTCTGTTTACCCAACAGGTTTTTGTGCTGCTCTCCCTGCTCTTTGCTCTCTGCGAAAGGGAGTTCTTGCCCAGAACAGAACCATACCGCCAGTCTATCATCTTTGACGATAGTGGTTCTGATAGAATAATGACTTTATTCAACAAGTTCTTCTCTTACATGCCCGTCTCCGCTGTTCACGTTGTAAACACAATGAAGCGCTTCCGTGTTCTACGTCAGAATGCCGGCTCACTATTGGCCGACGCTGTTCACATGAGCATGCGTATGATGCTGACACACACTGTTAAAAATATTGTTGGTTTACCTTAAACAAGTAAGTAACCTGGTTGCCTTAAAATTGTAAGTTCATTGAAATTAAAAATGTGAGTTGATACAATGAAGAAATTAATAAAACACATTTTTTATGTGGTTCCAATGAAGGAACCACATAAAAAATGTGATAAATCAGGAAAATAGCACAATTTGGCATGTTTCACTGCATCTTCACAAATAAAACATAAACAATGATCCAATACGCTTACAAAACCTTGTTATAATATTTGAATAAAGGTTGTTAATTTTCAAAAATGTTCATTATATTAACTCAAATTTTTAATTTCAGTGAACTCAAAATTTTAAGGCAACTAGGTAACTTATATTTGAAATACTTTTTTACAGTGTGCAGAAGCTGGCCAATCAGTTGCCAATACTGAGCCGGTGGTCAGAAAGCTTGCATTTATTTTTGGGTGAACTAACCCTTTAATTTCATGCACATCAAATATCATTGCATATGCAAATATAAGCCACCCCCCCCCCCCCACACACACACAGACACACACACTGTGATGATAATATAGGTTATACAAACTCATTAGAGCATGTGATCATGTGCATACATCATGTGTAATTAATGTGCATAAATGTTCTATGTGCACAAAACCACCCTCATCTGCACAAGTTCTTCAACGTGGAGTTAAAGGCAGCATTAAGATTATGCTCAGTCATACAACAGAAACCTTCAGCCGGAGAGGAGCTGCAGCTGAACCCCATCCTCTCCCACTCCCGATTTCACGCTGCCATTTCACAGGATTACAGGCAGCCATAGTCAAAGAGCTGCCCATAACCGGTCTACAAACCCAGTCTGCAGTCCTCAGTTTGCCTCATTACCTCCTCTGTTCATTCAGCCTCTGGCCAATGATCACTTTCATTCTTTTTGTTCAAATTTCTCTAACATTTTCCTCTGCCATATGTGACCTCATATACGTTTATTTACGTCTATTCACAGAAACTCATGCATGCGTAGTTAAAACAGACAGTGAAAAAACATGTGTGACAGCCTTATGAGAATGGCGTGATTGCTGTTATATAACCTCAAACCAAAGTGTGCATTAAAGTGGCTGCGCTGCTTGTCAGTTGATCGCCAAGGATGCAGATGAATAACATCGGCTGTTGCCGTAAACAAAATGATCTGAGAAAAAGTGCATGTTGTGCCTAAAAATGACGCATTGGATAATCCAGTTGTTGATAGGTGAAACAAAGGCCATTATTACACTGCTTTGTACCTGGTGATTGTTTCACCCTTCTGATTGCATAACCATGTTTTTTCCCCCTCTTCCCACTAGAACTGACTCGGTTCAGCCTGAGCATTCCGGTGGTCGCCATGGCAACTGAGGCATCATCCCTCCTCTCCAAGTCATTGTTGAGTGGCAAGAGTGCGTTATCTAAGGGTCACAAGTGATATTTGGATGGATACGGAGAACCTGAAGAGGATTAAGCAACACTTACTTCTCATTTGCTTATCGTAGTAATGTTTTTAGCCTATAGCACAGGCGGCTACATTGCATGCATGCAGCATTGCATATGTTCTTGAGGAGTTATCGTGTTATAAGACAGCAGATAGAGAGGTCCATTAGAAATGGCCATCTTTATCTTCCTAAAACATGTTTCTGCCTTTACTGTCTGTTTTTAAAAGGCAGGAAGGAAACTGGGTCAGCAGCCTGAAGTGTTTCTCTCTACATGATTCATGATTCATGCACGCTGTGCTATTATTTGGCCTAATGAGAAATCATCTCTATTAAGCTTCATTGTTATCAACACCTATAATCATTGATTATGCTCAGATATATTCATGAACACTGTAAAAAAATATTTAGAAAAAAAAGTTACCTGGTTGCCTTAAAATTTTGAGTTCATTGAAATTAAAATTTTGAGTTATTACAATGAACATTTTTTGAGATTCGACAACCTTTATTAAAATATTATTAAAAGATTTTGTAAGGATATTGGGTAATTGTGTGTTTTATTTCTGATGACGCAGTGAAACATGCCAAATAGTGCTATTTTCATGATTTATCAAAATTTGTATGTGGTTCAGATACAACATTCTGAGTTTTTATTTATTAAACACATTTCCTTCATTGTATCAACTCAATTTTAATTTCAATAAACTCAAAATTTTAAGGCAACCAGGTTACTTATTTTTTTAAGTTAAACCAACAAAAAACTTTTTTTTTTTACAGTGCATGCACTCAAACAGAAATGTATACCTGTAAAAAAAATGTATTTAAATAAATGGGCAGATCACTCATGTTTTATGATTCATCTAAACATTTCACAGAGAAAAATTAAATAGGGAAATCATTCTGTCATTTACCAAAACCTTGTATGTTTTATTGCTGATTCGAGTTAAACATTATTATGTGAAACAAGAGCTGCTTTTATGATAAGGCTGAAAAAAAATTATATGATTTAGAGAACATTTCTATTGAACAGGCTTTTGGAAAAAAACACACACTGAACAGCACTTTTTGCCCGGTTTTAGTCTTTTATCGTCGCAATATAATTTAAAAAAAAAGTAATTTAGGATATCCATATAACTGCCCGGCAACTTATCTTTCCAAGCACTAGACAGAAACCCCATTCTAATTTGTGATTGGTCTGCAGCCATTTTGGGGGAGCCAATCACAGGGCGTTATGACTTGTCAGTCTTTCATGCATGGGAATGTAGGTAAAAGGTTTCACAACAAACTTGTTAACCTTGCCCCCACCGCGCAGAGAAGCACACAAGTAAATATTTTTGTCCCAGGAACGCTTGAATTTTCATGCACTTCATAGAATGAAACAGGGACGCCCCTTTGTTCCATTTCGAGAGCCACAAATAGCGTGCAATCATACGGTTAGTGAATGTGCCGAGTTGGCCGGATTCGTGTTTAGTTTTTTTTTTAAAGATATGTTTATCGACGATGTTGCAAAAGTTTAGCTGCAAACGCTGCATAACACAGCGATGCGGTCTTGAATAATTGTTTGCACATTACGAGGGTTCACAAAGCAAGCATTTTAGTCTCTGTCGTGCACATTATTGTGATAGAGTTAGAAGTCTCTTACGAGACCATAAATGTGTGGCACAGGCAATCTTTACCCGTGATATGTAAATGTAATTTAAGTTAATGACAGAGATATACCAAGTTGCAACAAGTGTCTTGTGCAAAAAAAAAAAAAAAAAAAAAGTTTAGCTTTTTCAAGTCCTCAATGTGTCTTAACTTGAATTGTGTCAGGATACTGTACAGAATGTTCTTTTGTGCGAACGTAAAGTTCCTGAGTTTTTTTTGTCCAAGCATACTCACCCTGTTCTGTAAATTCAAGAGAATGAAATTAACTCTTGAAAAGCTCAAATAACGCCGCAAGAACACAAGACATGACAACTGTACAGATAAAGAGGAAACACACAAGACAAGTTTGTGGTAAAAATAAATGTTTAAGTCTTTTTTTTTTTTTTAGCAACTTCAGGTTTACCAAAATGGGTGCAGTTATGTCATAGTAGTAGACAAAAACAGGATAAAAATCCTTGATGAATCAGGGATTTAACATGACAAATAACAAATCCACAAGTAAAAAAAAAGAAACCGTTATTGGACCTCAACTGTGAAGTGTACCGCACAACATGAACAGTGTGTACAGTAAAAAATGGATACCAAAATTTGCTATTTAATACACTGTCAGTAAGACACATTTAAACATTACATACTTGAATAACCAAGTCAACATATGCAACAACAACTAGCTATTGGTTTAAAAAAAAAAAAATTAAATGTCTAGCCTTGGCAGCTCTAGGTTCTTCTGTGCATCTGACAAGAGTCTCAGTCCATCTTAACTACCAAAAATGTAGGGTCATGGGATCAGAGCTGTCAACGCTAACAATAAACATCCACTCCCCAAGAAACGATTAAAATGAGGAAAGGCAAAATAAAAAGGGGGAAAGACATGCCCTGCAACACCAGGTCCCCAGTCAGATCAGGTTAACTTCCGATTTAATCTTAAAATGTTAAGTTGACCAGTCAACTTCAGCAATATTAAAATGGCAGGTTAGAACCACCCTGATAGAAAATAAGATACAGTACTAATTTGGCTTGATGGCCATTTTTAAAAAAGAAGGGGGGGGGGGGGGGGATGGCAAGAAGGGGAGGGACGTTTAGTCCAGTTGGAAGAGAGATCTAGTAGTCCACAGGTTCTTCACCCTCTTCATCAAGCAAACACGTGCGAATCAGGGCCTCAGTGACCGCATAGGGGTCGCAGTTGGCAGATGGACGGCGGTCCTCAAAGTAGCCCTTCTTCTCTTGTCCCACTGTTCGTGGGATCCGGATACTAGCACCACGGTTGGCTACGCCTGCTGAGAACTCATGAATGTTGGATGTTTCATGGTGGCCAGTCAGTCTACGAGCATTGTCCAGGCCTCCCTTTGGATCATAGGCGCGGATGTGGTAGTTGTGCCTCTTTCCAAGCTTATCAATACACTCCTCAATGCATCTAATTAGAAATAGACAAGATATAGTCATTTAATATAATACATTAGCAAGCCATCTATTGTTTTTGCCACCTATTATTGGTACTTACTTCAGTCCACCATCTTCTCGCATTTCCTTAGTGCTAAAGTTAGTGTGGCAACCAGCGCCATTCCAGTTGCCTGGGATTGGCTTAGGATCAAATGAGGCTACCACACCGAAGTCTTCACAAACTCTGTGCAAGATGAAACGAGCAACCCACAAGTGATCCCCCATGTTTATGCCTTCACAGGGACCAACCTGGAATTCCCACTGCAAAACAAGTTATAACAAAAAGAGTTAATGGAAGGATTGGTCGCATTCCAAATAGGTAATCTTTAGATGGTAACAGACTGGGACAGAGGTTACCTGGGCTGGCATAACTTCAGCATTGGTTCCACAGATCATCACACCAGCATAGAGACAGGCTTTGTAATGTGCCTCCACAATGTCTCTGCCATAGGCTTTATCTGCACCAACTCCACAGTAATAAGGTCCTGCAGAAAAACAAACAAAATTAGAAGCCACACATCTTCAGAATATTTATACTGGTCAATCGGGAGCAGTTTTTACCTTGGGGACCAGGGAATCCATTGGAGGGCCAACCAAACGGATGTCCATCTGTACCCAGGATAGTGTACTCTTGCTCCATGCCAAACCAAGGGATCTGATGGTCTACCATTTCCATGACCTTTTTACACGTCTTACGATGGTTGGTTTCTGTTTTTAAAGACCAGAATAGCATTATGTCTTCAAACCCAGTTCAAACATACACAGATGTGGTTTTTATCCTCAAATAAACGTACCAGCAGGCTTCCGGTTGTACTTTAGCACCTCGCACAAGACCAATTTGTTGGGGTCTTTGCGGAAAGGATCCCGAAACATGGCAGAAGGGATGAGATACATGTCGCTGTTGGAGCCTTCAGACTGATACGTGCTAGAACCATCAAAGTTCCACTCAGGAAGATCTGAATAACAGAATACAATTAGAATCTTTTAAAAGATATAGTAATAACTATATACTCACCCTCAAGTTGTTCCAAACAAGCAGGAATTTCTGCTGAACACAATATTTTGAAGAATGTTGGTAACCAGACAGTTGATGGGCCACATTGACTTATACCAAAAGTCAATAAGGACTAGAAACGGTTTTAGGTTTTAAAATATCCTTTTTCCTGCTTTTCAGCAGAAAAGTCAAACCTTCCATACAGGTTTGGAACAACTTGACAGAGTGTACATGACAGTTTCATTTTTGGGTGAACCATCCCTATAATTCCAAGATTTAAATATAATTATATGAATGCTCTTTAAGCTAAATGTGGCTTTGGCCATCTTACCTTCAATGCTTTTAGGTTCTGAATCCAGTGTCCTGGTCTTGCATCGGAGTCCTTCTCCGGTTCCATCTATCCAGATGTACATGGCTTGTACAAGGTCTCCCTGAGGCAGTTCCATATACTGCTGTTTTACCACCTTACTCAACTGAGCACTGGCAGACGTAGCCATTTTTTATTACTATAAAACACCTAGACAGGAGGAAAATAGATGGTTTGTCAACATTAAGAAGTCTCAAGAATGTTGAATATTGTAATGTGGATAGCATTAAAGCATACATTCAGCACAAGAATCAATATCTTAAGTAAAAGACCAAGCACAAACAAACATGATAATTTAATCAAACAGTTAATCTCAGAAGAAGCCAAACAGCATTGATTGGATTATAAACCATTATTGCCAACCAGGTAGTTTAGAAAGACTTATTTTGGCATGTTAAAATGTTTAAGCAGAAAATAACTTGGCCAATCCTGATTAACCGCAGTATAAAATGGTTGGCTTGTATCAATTGAGTCTTGCAAATAATACCTCCTCCAAATACTATCAGAAGTGTCCTACTTCTCACTTCTTAAAGGGATAGTCTACCCCAAAACTAAAGCCATCCTAGGCTTACATGACATTCTTTCAGACGAATACAATCGGATATATTAAAATGCCATGGCTAATCAAAGTTTTAAAAAAAAATGGCAGTGAATGGGAGCCCCCCCAAAAGTGCATCCATCCATTAAAGGTTATCCACGTGGCTGCAGGGGTTTCTGAAGCAAAGCGATGCACTTTGTAAGAAAAATATCAATTTAAATAAAAAGGAACCTTTATGAAGTAAAATATCCAGCTCCTGCCAGATCACCTTCTATAAAGTATAACACCTCTTGGAGTTCAAAATGTTTACATGACATCCAACATCACGTCGGTTACACTTTTTTTATAAGTTGAATATGGAATGCCAGAACTCTAGTTGCATTCGTTTGAAGAATGTCATTATACAAACATAAAATGGCTTGAGGGTGAGTAAATCATGGGGTAATTTTCATTTTTGGGTGTACTAGCACTAGGTTCTTATCCAGTTTTTTTTATAAACTAGGAAACTAGTGTTTACAATAGCATGTGAATGCAGTATAATGTTTAAATGGGGTTGAGACAGACTAGACCACGTGCTTTGCAATCTGCATTGGGAAAATCTCCTAGCATTCACTCGTGAAAAGGGTAATCGATCCGTATGGAAATCCGCTACCAATATTGATCGTACAAAACAAGATTGATAGCGCAAAAACGCAAAAAATAACGCATAATTGCTGCCCAAAGTAGCCGCGAGCATTCAACAGTCGACCCTTTCCAGAGCATCCCTGACTACAAATGTAGCAGCCGGTAACCATGGTTACATCGCGGCAGCACATTACATCATAGATAAACAACTGAGATCACAAAACAAGTCAATTTTGTTTGAAATTAAACAAATACCCATCAATAAAAGAATGATGATGCATAACCATATGAACGTTCACAAAATCACATTCGTGCATTGTTCACAAATGGCAGCCTAATACATATCAGAAAGTTACATACCTGGACACCAACAAAAATTAAAATGTATGAACTCGAACTGCCAGGTCCAGTTACTTGACTGATTATTTCGTATTTGGTGTTCTCTCATTCTCCGCCCAGAAGTTTGTGCTGTCAGCCTGATTTATATGTATGGTCGCAGGATCCCGACGCGTGTGATTGGTCAGTGCGAAGCGTGATCTGTTTATTCTCAGGTGATTGAAGGAACGCGAGGCTACATCATTGGACGCGCTTCAAACACTAAAGCCACGCCCTCAACTTCATCGAGGGAACATTATGTGTAGGAATAGGAAAGCCTTTTGTTGTTGGTCCTTCTCTGTTCTTGATAGAGCGATAAAGAAGTTTGCCCCACCGAAGTAAAGGCACGACATGCGGTTTAAACTGGTGCTTAAGAACATTGCGTTCCACACACAGAGCAAACCCTGATTAAAGAAGCATTTATGTTGGAGAAAGCGAGTATCGTGCATCAAGTGGATGTTTAATGCCCCCATGTGGTGTAAAATAATAATCATACTGCATTCCTTTTCTTGGAAACTGCTGGGTTTTCATCATGGTCATAAGTGGAAAAAGCAGACTCGAATTAGGCTAGGCTATAAACAAACTTCTGAGATTTTGTTTATGTAATTTGTTAATTCGTTTTCTTGAACAATAAAAAATTCTATCATTAATTCTTGGCTTTTCTAAAGCAAGATGGCTATATGGATCTTCATGTGGCTTAAAGAAGGTACTGCATATTATTTACAATATACATATCGGTTTAAATTCAGCCTTAAAGGCATAACTTTGAAAAATACAAGAAGTTCCTACTCATAACTATCATTCCCAGAAATCAGTGTGCAAGGAAGCAATAACTGATTATTTTTCACTCAGAATGCTCTTTTACACATTATGTAATTACTGTAAAGTTATCAAAATGATGAGATCAGCATGCCTGAAGACAGTAATCCTTAAGAAATGTAAAAGAGCTGAGTAATCTAATTACACAACAACCTGGTGACCTGAAAAGGGCATTTGACTTCAGTTCGTTTTTAACAACATCATAGCACACATTATCCAGATATCAGACTGATCTTACAGTAACACTCTTTGAGGGACATTTATTTTGTAATCATATCTTTCCTCTTAGGCTACATATTGTACATAGAGCACAAATAAACCTTTTAAGTGTATTGATTCAAGGTACACTGAATTAATGAATGAATTTGCATGGCATAGCACTTTTTTTCTTTAACCAGTCTCTGATATAGTACCATTGGATAGTACAACAATTCAATAAATCAAATTGAACTAATTCAAAATATGTATTTAAATAATCACAACTGAACCCTAAATAATTTTTAGTTGTTTGTTGGGACCATGATATCCAAATTCCCCTACAGAAGTACTAAAATGAAATATCAGGGGCACAGAAGGATTTTAATTTTCAAAACATTATATAACAATCATAAGAAATGTAGGCCCACTTTCCACAGTCACTACCACAGGTGTCATGGTGACATTCCCCCCGGTGAGACCATGAACTCACATGCTGTGCTCATATTGCTCATGCTAAATGAAATAGTACAATCAGTTTGCCACGTGACTTCATTTTTTATGAATATGGCAAACTTGTTAACCTTGTTTTGCTTTTGAAATGAGATGAGCTATTCTGCCTCAATATCTATTGTGGCCAAAGGGCTATTACAAAGAAATGCTACAGCTGATGATGCACAGTATCAGTTTTCCCAAAAGTCCAGCGATGACCTGGCACACAAATTAAACATTAAAAGGCAATGTGTAAAGACAAACCAAAGGACATTGTTTTTTCCCCTCTGCAGTTGAAGTACAGGTCAACACACGGCTGTTTCAGAGAGAAGAAGCCATCCAAAAAAGTTGAAGGCCAGGAAACTCTTCATGGCGAACGTATCCTTATGAGTTCAGCTGTATCATCTGTGCTTATGGAAGCAGCTGGAAAAGTTGAATCAGGAATATTTTTAGTCACAGAAAATGGATGCCAAGTTGGTTAAACTTAAAGTGGCCTAAATTGCCATATATGGAAGCAGGGGGTAGACCGAGTACAGTTGGTACAGGGGTACATTTGAGACACCTCAAATAACTTGCGTGCTCAACCAGTCTGGTCTGTGATATTTGCTTCGCACATGCGTATTAGCGTCCTCTTCAATCGTGGAAAATTTGAAGTCTGTGCGCTTCTCCAGTCCGAAGATATCGGTGAACGTTTTTTTTCTAAGGTCAATTTTTCATTTCACCACAGCTCTTCCACATTGAATAGCTTCTCATCCTTGCACGACTTTTAAAGTTAACTTACATTTTCTTAAACCTTAATCTGTGCTCTAAAAACTGGCATATTGCATGACTGTGTGTCATGTAAGGCAGTCGTAAAATATGGAGAAATGTCCAAGGTGGTCAGCGGGGTACAGTTGAGACGCAGTGTATCAATTGTACCCCGCACTAGAATCCTATTGTAGCACATGCATTTTAGTTGCACGATGAAATTATTTTCTTATAGTATTTTTGTCTTATTTCAAGTCCAAACATAAAAAATAATAAAAAATAAAGTAAGAAGTTTTTACTAGACTAGTAAAAATCAGTCTTGTTTTGGGATTTAATTATTTTTTTTCTATAGTTTTTGCTTAAAATAAGCAAAATAATCTGCCAATGGCAAATGGCAATTTATTATTGATAAATAATCAAATAAAATACTGAATGGAAATTAAAAAAAAATTGAATTCTAATTTTAAAGGTATTTTACAAATTCAATGAATTGGTTTGGCAGTTTTACAGCATTAGGGATGGGTGTCTCAACTGTACTCGGGTACTGTTCCAACTGTACCCAACATGGGTACAGTTGGAACAAAAAAGCTTATTGTGTTTATAAGCTAATTGTGGCAAATATGACCTACTTATGGATGTTAAGAATTATTAATATTTTAGTAGACAAGTAAAGGAAATGTCGAATGAAAAAAACACATATTTTCAGACCTCAGTTTTGGTGTGGTAACTGAAAAAGCAAAAAGTGTACCAACTGTACTCGGTCTACCCCACTGCTTTGTAGTTTACTTAATTTCTAGACTAATTGTAAATTCTAAGAAACAAACCACCCACATGAACCAGTGTGCATGCGGGTAATTGTGTCTCTGATATATTCAAATAGATGAATTAGCATTATGTTTTTTTTGCAAATGCCAAAAATCCCCCTCAAAAAGGTGGACCAGAGATGCTGCCTGTAACATGTATTCAAATGGCTCCCTCTAGTGGGGAAAACATTCCAGTGCTCTTCAAATTATGGTTTATAGTTTACAGTTACAGTTTGTGCTACAGTTTGTGCTACCGGCAGAACTGGAGGATATATCTGGATAATGTACCTCGTCATTTTAACGTAACATATCAACAATACTATTATGTGTACTATATCCTTCAGACTGTAAGAGTAAACAAGTTCATGTCTTTCTCTTTGTGGCAGTGGAAATTGGATTAGGCTATTTGTAAATGGCTCCTCCATTGATCAAGCCAAAAAAATATTGGAAAGGCCCCAATGTACTCTGAGATATTTCTTATTATTATTTACTGAGAATAAGGATTATATTGTTTGTTTGAATTCAGATCCATGTGTGAGATGACAATCAAATAAATATATTTGAATTGCATTAACATTCAGGGCCGTGGAGAGACCGTTGGAGGGGCAGGTGCTCAAAGTATAAAAGGGGCACATGGAACAAGGCTTTTAATCGGGCTGTGCTCAAAATATCAATACAGCAATATATTGTGACACATTACAGTGTTTCAATACGGATGTTTCTGTATTGATATGGCAGCAAATGCTGTGATGCAGTTTTGAAAAGAAACCTTTAAAAGGTCAAAAGTAAAAAATAAATAAATTTAAAAGTAAAAAAAAAAAAAAAAAATCTTTCCACCTATTAATAACTCTGGGATTATAAACTGTTATACTTATGATTCTGTTATACAGAATAGTAAAGAACAGCTGTTATAGTAGGTATATAATAGTTAACTGTAGGTAGGACACGGTTTCAAAACCAACGTGACCCGTTACATACAGTACAGAGAATAGTTTTATTTAATGTTTATAAAATGAATAGTTTTATAAAATGTTTTATTTAATTAAGTGTCATTCGCTCAATTATGTCATTTTTAATGCAAAGATGACATTATGTGAGATGTCTTGTTAGTGATAGTGACAAACTTTAAAATTTAAAGTTGTCATAACAAACACATCTCACATAATGTCATCTTTGCATTAAAAATGACATAATTGAGCGAATGACACTTAATGACAGTTGTCATAAACATGCATAAAAACTCCTTCATATTCATAATCTGGGTATTTTCATACCTTTTCCTGAAATCTACTAGGGCCATATTTCATGTACTCTGCACTTTGATGTTAGGTCAGGTTCATTTTATATTGACATCAATATTTTAATAATACATTTTAAAGTATTATTTCCAGAGATATATTATTGAGTTAACTGGCTATAGTGATTTTGCTGTTGTAAAAACTACTGTTACAAAAAAACATATTTTTTTTCATATTAAAATTAGTGCTGGGAATCGATTTAAACAAATTAACTAATTAATTACATTTTTTTCTGTAATTAATCAAGATAAATCACGATTTAAAAACATGGGCGTTTTTAATATTTTGATATTGTAATAATTTCAGTTAATCTCCAAATTAATGTTGAAACAATGTAAAGACAACATACTGTAAATATGTGTTGTATTGGCATCTTTTTATGAATGAAAGCCAGTATCACTGGTACTAATATCTCTATGAAACATTTTGACATTGCATTACAGTATAAATGAAAGCTACCAATTTCAATATTTATTAGGCTTTAAAAAAAACACTTAATTTAAGTGAACTTAAAACAATCTTTATATAAATCCATTATAATAAATGTTATATTTACCGGTGGCCTTTTAGACAGAAAACGTAATAGTAGCACCTTTCTGAACTGCAAAAAATAAATTAAAAAGAGATGAATTATCATTAAAGCTACATTTTTCTCTGTGATGAACATTATTGACATGAACATGATTGAAACCTGTTCTGAATTTATATAACGTTATGTTTTTAATGATAATAAAAAACAGATATAGGCTAATTCAGAATATGAAAAATCAGCATAAGCCTTTGCAGTGTTTTTTAAATAAATACTGGAGTAAAAATAATAGTTTAAAGTATATAGTTTTTAGTAAAATAAAGACAAGACTGTGTAACTACGCCCTTGAAACTTTTCTCCCTCAAACAGCAAACTAACGTTAACGTCACTTCTACAATACACATAGTTTATTGATTTGTTTAAAATATCTGTTGTCCGAGATTACTGCGCCAGTGTGCCTTCTTGTGTTCACTCGATCAGTAAAGCAACGTTTGGCTGGCGTCGGGACAACATAATGACATCATATAATAAAATAAAAAAACTTGACAAATTACACAGCCAAATGACCAACATAAAAGTTATAATAGATAAAATATATATAAAAAATGTTTTTTTTTTTTTTTACATGATTCCCAATTATTTATATCCACCATTTTTTAGTATTTGTACAATTTTTATATTTTTTCAATTTTGTAATTAATAATCATTTAATTCTTAATTCAATTTGAACCAGATTTGAGATTTAACACAAATAAATCTCTCAAGTCAATCAAGTGGCCGTGTCTATAATAGAAACGTTTACACAACATTATCATATTATTTTCTGATAAATTTTAATAATGGTTCAGTAATGAACTCTAGTAAAAAAGTAGCAGTGGCTCGGCCAGATTTTAAATATCACCTCAAGATGCAGTCTAATCCTGTTTACAGGAAATAAGCCTGCTCCCGAGCAGGATTAAACTCACGGACCTGTCGCTATGACAGCAAGTCCAGGATGAGCTTCGAAGAACCAAACAATTCGAGATCAAGCCAAATCGTCAACAATCAACTGAGTTAGTGACTTTCAACTGACCCCTGTACTGTACAATGATGAAAATATTTATTTCTCTCCACAGTGTAAAATACATCCAAGCATTCCCAAAAGTTGCATTTTGTACTGAAAATCTTAACATATTATAAATACAATATAGTAACAAAAACATTTGTAGAGACAAAAAGCAACAAACAAAAAAAAAAATCTATAAATCTGCATCTGGCCATAGCACTTCATCCACATTACACTCTCTCGCAAGACTGCAATACATCCTTGCACCGACCCTGTATCAATTAGGTCACAGATGAGGGACATCCTGACATAGGGGTGGAGATTTTGTAATTTTGTAACCTTCCATGGCAATACCAAGAAAAACAAAACAAAAACAAACTCTCTTGATGAGGTTAAGGAAGGGAGATTATGGTTGGAGGTGTTGGAGGGAAAATTGTGGATGCTCATGAAACTAGTTGAAACCAAAAATCGGTGGAAAGATAAATTGTCCCAGATGAGAATCTCATCTGCGCTGTATCCATTTGGTCTTCTGCTGTGACAATGTTGCGGTTTTTCCAATTTCTAACACACTATTTTGCAAACTAGGCTGGTTTTCAAAATTAACGCAATTCACAAAACCACACACCCAAAAAATTGTAATCACTGATGAAGAATATTGATTTTTTAGAGTGTTTGTATTCATACAGGAGCTAATATGTCTCTGCCATGCAGGACACTTCTGTGCTATGTTTAACACTCTTACAATTTCACGACTTCGCACTTATAATATAATTATAATTCACATATAATTTGTAGAGAGTAAATTTAAATGTGTATTTGGCGTGCTGTCTGGGGGGAGGGATTTAAGCTTGGATTTTGGCCCGAATCCAGAGTACCCCCAAGGGGTGGTGGAGGGATGCTGATAAACTGTCCACAAAATGGAGGTAAGGCGGCTGTGTATATATACACCTCTTTTGTTGATTAGCTGAGTGCTTCCACCTGTGTCAATTATCTGAACCTCGATAACCTCGTTTAATAAAACACCAAGTGTGGAAAACTACTGAGATGGATTGACAATGGGGGTATAAGAGATTGTGACTTCTGTAATGCCTTCAGTTACACTCGATGCAGGCACTGATGACTGAAATAAACCTTTATAAAGAAAATTGGCTACTGTTTGTCTCTTATTGACAGAAGCGACGGATATAATTTTTTGTTTGCTATTACACACCTAAACTACAAAATACCTCATACACTTTGCAAAAGGATATTCTAGAAATCTAAACTCACTCTATTGGCAGCAAATTTAATTTGCAGCCACGGTAGTTTAGCAACTCTCCATTGCTGGGAGCTGGAAAAACCAAACTCTAGTCAGGCCAATCACATCGAGTATGGAGTTAGTGGGCGGGCTTAACATAATGATGGCAACAAAGAAGCTGGCAAACAGCTGTCTTTTAAATCGGCTTTTGCTGTGACTCTGGAAGACTTGGAGTTAAGCTTGTCTTTGAAAAAAGAACAAAGAACAGCACTGAAGTAAACAATTCTTTAAAAAGGAAGATGTGTTCTGAGTTTTGCTGACCAAATACGGCAAAAGTTAAATCTATCAACTAGCTCTGCTTCACCTTCTTCGTTGCTCTTGTAGCACTCTCCTGTTGTGTTCAGAGGGACTTTGAAAGACAACCGTTTATCCCGCCCCCTGTGTGAGCCCTGCCAACGTGTGTGCCAAGACCCAACTTCATCTTGATGTGGGTCTGGCTTGTCAGGCTAGCAAAATTAAACTTTTGCATGAAATGGCACACACTTCATTCATATTATCAGATTTTTTTTTAACTACACACTGTTGGGCATAATCAAAAACACTCATCTTTAGTATGATTTGCCATAATACTAAAATATGTAACAATGCTCTTCAGGTGCAGTGTTCACATGCACAGAAATATTTGCAGACACATACACACACACACACACACACACACACACACACACACACACACACACACACACACACACACACACACACACACACACACACACACACACACACACACACACACACACACACACACACACACACACACACACACACACACACACACACACACACACACACACACACACACACACAGTTGAAACTATTTTTTTTTAATTTTCCCCAAACAAGTCAGTGCAACATATGACCAGCAGATCTATTTACATTGGACTGAACAAAAATATGCTCACAAAAAACAGTAAACTGAAAAAGAAAATTGCATCCTCTTCATCTTCCTCTCTCTGCATCCTCCATTATTGTTGTAAAAAAAATGGTGCTCCCCTGTGGTATTTTCATAGTGCTTACATCCTGGCAGAACCCGAAATCGGCCTCAAATATACCCTCAAATAGGGCACCTTAAGTTTCCTAAGGACCCCATTAATAGCAGCGCAAAATATTTAATATAGCTCCATGGCCAATGTTGTTTCTTCCTTTTCCTCTTACTGTAACATTGCCTTTCCTTTTTTGTTGAAGACGGGTAAACTCACCTGTTGCCTTTTTTTAGTGCTTTTGTTGATTGTTGAATTAACAGTTAAGCACCAAAGTGCCTGCACACCTGACCGCCGTGTTTGATCAACTGGTTCATAGGTGTGGTATTTTGGAAAGCAGTGCCTTGAAATGGCAAATAAGCAACATCAAATTTCTGTGTGTAATGTGGAGTAAGTGTGTTTAGTGTTTTGCAAGAAGTGTGATGCTGAGAATGTGCCTACACTCTAAAAAATTCTGAGTAAAAAACAACCCAATGTTGGGTCAAATATGGACTAACCCAGCAGTTGGGTTGTTTTAACCCAGCGATTGGGTTGTCTTGAGCAAATATTTAACCCAACCGCAGGATTAAAACAACCCAATCGCTGGGTTAAAACAACCCAATTGCTGGGTTAGTCCATATTTGACCCAACATTGGGTTAAAACAACCCAGCATTTTTTAGAGTGTATAGTTGTGAGCTGATCTAAGCTGAGGTCAGGTTTCACCACTGTAAAAAATCCAACTTATGTTTTGTATTTAATATTTAACATGAAAAAGTTGAGATAACTCAAACAAATGGATTAAATCCACTCAAAAATGTTCTTCAGCTGGTTGCCTTACACTTTTAAGTTTTCTCAACTTTTTTTTTACAGTGTTAATTTAAATTTTTGTGTGCAATCGTAAAAACTGTAGTATTATTAATATTATTTTCATATATTATTTACAAAAAATGTGTAGTCCTCTATCTTCCTGGTGATAGAGGCAGCGGAAGGGTCCACTAAAAAGTGGTACAGTACGGTTCGATATTTTAATACCATTCACAACTTGTGACAATTGAGACAAACTTAACATCATGGGTCAAAAGCAAGCTAATTCCCATGATCCTATTGTCCCTCAGCAATAGCATACACCCTTCAGTGAGGGCCCCTTCTCCACGATTCCTAAAGATGAGTTTTTTTATGGTCTGCTAACTGCAGAGTGTCTGGTCGTCAAATCTGTACAGAACTCTGAACGGAGTGCAGGTGTGCCATCATTACATCACATTCTTTTGATTATATCAAGGGAGTAACATTTATATTGTTAATGGTAATGGCACCACATTATCATTTTATTACTGCAGTTAAATTAGGCTAACTTTATTCAGAAGAACATTCTGGATGTTCCTGCTGCTTTGTTGTTTTATTCCATGAATGTTACTCTCTAATGCTGGGCATCCAGGCCTTGTTATCTCTATTTACAGCATATTTCTGGATCGTAACTTGCCCATAAACCGCACATATCTCCCAGCAGATGTTTGGCGGACGAGTTTGGAGAGTGTAAAAATTTAATGGACACAGATGTGTTAGTGCGAGACATATTGAGCTGTTTGTGTCAAGAACATTTTATGGAATTTACTTGTGTATGCTATAATATGCAGATGTTTTGTGGGTACCTTGTTTTATATCCACGTTTTCAAAGCCAAAAAAGTTATCAAAAGTATATAGATTTGTAGGTTTTAGGTTTTGTTTAAACAACAAAGACATGTTTCAGTTTTTGAAAATATGTTTGCTTGCCCCAATCCCGAAACAGCTTAAATATGTTTTCTTCATGTCAGTCTTTCTCATATACATGCAGCCTTTGCAGAATGTGGTGTAAAACAAAACACTGAAAGACAATTGAAAGTCATTGCAATCTGGTAACATTTTATTTCAGTTGGTTTTGCTTCACATTTATTGGTTTCATTGTCTTTGATTAACTTCCAACATGAACAGATAAAAGCAGGCTTGTGCAAAATTCAGAATTTCAGAATTGGCCTTCATTCAATTCATGAATTGGAATTTTAATTGAATTGACTCCGCCCCACAGGAAATTGAATTGGAATGACAGGAAGTGGAATTAACTTCATGACAATTCAAAGAAATTCCACAGTCACACAACAGAATGTGTTGAATCTCACATACATTCAGCGTTAGAAAGGTTACTTTGGAAATGTAATTGCTTACTGTTACAAGTTACCCATTTTAAATGTGGTTTGGATTACTTTATCAATGCAAAGCAATTTCCTTTTAATATGATTAGTAACTAATTGAATTACACATTTTACCTCAGTAATACAACAGTTACATTAATTTAGTAATTTAATAACACAATTTCATTACACACAACACTGTAAAACTATTACACAGTATCTACTTAAAAAATATGGTAAAAATATGACATAATATTTCAGTAGTTTTTATGATGAATTAAATCTTATTAGTGGAATGTGCTTTATCAATTAAAGTTGATTTTGAAATTTTGATACATATTAGAGTAATGGAAATATGTTTATATTTGACTTTCAGTTGTTATTCAATTAATAGTCTAATTGATGCTGGCACAATTAATTAGAAACAAACTTGTTATTGCACTAGCATTAGCAAAGTTATTGCTCATTGAACAAAACAGCATTCTACATAATAATAATAATAATAATCGTAATACTTGCAGTTATTCACATCACATGTTAACCATAAGCTCTACTCTTATGCACAATAGTAACGGTCAAACCTTCAACATAACAGAAATTCTTTCAAATGTCAAACATAAATGAACATTATACATTAACAGATGTTTCCCTTCACTCAAAAACACATTAAACAACACTTAATTTCAATATTAATCTCCATTTCCAGCCATATGCAAAGCATGCTGGGAACTAACAATGGTGTCTCTATAAAACTGCACAATTGAGGTAATTATCTTAAAATAAAGAAGTAATATTATTTTCCTTAATATTATTAGCTTAATCAGTTCCTCAATTCAAGTCTCACAATTGCTTACATTTCCTAAAAAAAATAAGGAAAGTGTATCTCTTTATTTCTTTACAACACTGAACCAACATTTTCCTAAGAAAAAATACACACATATTTTTAATTATCACCTTAATTTAAATTACAAGACCCATGATTCATTTTTTACAGTGTCAATCCTCAACCCTGCATACATTTTGTTCTAAAATACAGATAATAATCAATTTAAATACATTTGTTTAATAAGTTTTGTTCCAATGTTATTTTAATTTCAAAGTAATAAAATAACACAAAATTGTTGTAAATGCAGTTATCATTAATTCCAATGCAAAACTCACTGAGCAACCCTGATGGATCTAATTCTCAATCACTCCTCAGGTGTTTTATCATTGAGTCTGCAGCGTTCTGGTCTGAAGATCTTTCCTGCAACACTAAAGATTCTCTCAGCAGGTGCAGATGAAGCTGCCATGGCAAGATGGACATGTATATGAATTTCTTAGAATTTTTCTTGAATTTCAATTCTACTTACTTTAATTCAAACGAATTGTACGAATATACGAATTGTAATTCTGCATCCTGTTTTTGATATCAATTCAAATTCAAGAACTGAATTGGAATTAAGGAGTCATTCTCAATTCAATTCTGAATTGTGCACAAGCCTGGATAAAATATAAAGGACATGTTTCGATATGACTTGACTTGACTTGAGACTCACTGACAACGGTACAGGGAACAATACTCTATAAGAGACAATGGAATGGAAACATGTGTCCGTCTTTCGGATGAGACTTTAAACTGAGGTCCTGACTCTCTGTGGTCATTAAAAATCCTAGGATGTCCTTTGGAAAAAGAGTAGGGGTGTAACCTTGGCATCCTGGCCAAATTTGCCCATTGGCCCCCTGACCATCATGGCCTCCTAACCATCACCATATACTGATTGGCTTCAGTACTTTGTCTGCTCTCCATCGATCAGCTGGTGTGTGGTGAGCGTTCTGGTGCAATATGGCTGCCGTCACATCATCCAGGTGGATACTGCACATTGGTGGTGGTTGAGTGCTTGCAGTGCCTTGAAAAAGCGCTATATAAATGTAACACATTATTATTTATTTATTATGAGGGCTATTTATAAAGAGATTATTGGGATCACACGACTAAACCAACCAATGGGAACATAACACATGATCACATGAGGACAAGGAAATCACATGACAAGACCAGGAACTTGAAACATGACTTAGAAATTACAAAATAAAAGACATGAAAATGTAAACCTGAAACAAAACCCGAAACCAACCGTGACACTTTATATGGTATATCAAAAATATTTTGACCGAACCGCTTTGTTAAAATATCAGGCAACAAACCAATTATGATTATAATGCCTTTGACTTCTTACATTAAAGTTGAAAAGTTTGAGGTTGAAGTTGAAAAGTTTGTTTTAACAAAAAACAACAAAAACTAGGTAAAGACAGTGTTAATGTGACATATTATTAACATTTAAAATAACTGTTTTCTATTGTAATATATTTTAAAATGTAGTTTATTCCTGTGGCGTCAAGGCAGTAGTCACATGATCTGATGATTTGCTGCTCAAGAAACATTTTTGATTATTATCAATGTTAAAAACTGCTTAATATTTTTGTGGAAACCACAATAAAGTCTTTCCAGAATTCGAAATACATTTTTATTACATGCCTTTTGATCATTTTAATGCAAACTTGCTGAATAAACGTATTCATTTCTTTCAAAAATAAATCAGCATCACCTTTGTAGAGTAGGCTACTTTTACCATGATTATGGTGAAGGACTCATCCGATTCATAAAGACGTGATGCACTCCCTCGAGGGACATGTTGTCTTATTTAAGGCCTTGGGCTCTGTTCCATGACATTCCTGTTTCATTGATTTTTTTTTTAGCTCTAAAACTGTAGGCTGTTATCAGTGCAGGTTTATGGGCTGGAAATGTGTTTTTGTTAACATAAAAATGAAAATATAGCTTTTGTCTGATAGCTTCAGAAACAATTTGGATGTAGTTATTATTACGGTCTCTGCAAGGATGTGTGAATACAGCAGACTCTTCTATATTCAAGCTCCTGAAACTAATTAAATAAGGAGGCCACTGTTTTATTATGCATGGTGTGACTTTTTGATAGGGTTTTCCAAAACGAATGTGCCT
Source organism: Pseudorasbora parva (assembly GCF_024679245.1). Taxonomy (NCBI): domain Eukaryota; kingdom Metazoa; phylum Chordata; class Actinopteri; order Cypriniformes; family Gobionidae; genus Pseudorasbora; species Pseudorasbora parva. Next base: position 13,854,625 of record NC_090180.1, read on the forward strand.
TTTATATTGTCATTTTTACTGAAGCATTTCTTAAGGATCTGTTAGCGCCTCAGTGGCAGCTAATAATAAGCTTTTATTTTTATTAGTCTTTTAATTCAGCTTATTATTATGGCTGAATGGGTTTTCCTCCCCAAAGTAATTCACTTAATGAAAAGTCATTTTGGGGTGTGTGGGGAATGTCCAGCGTTTTTAGTGGCATGTCTTTAACAGTTCACAGACCTCATTCTGAGCTTTTTCTTAGCTTTTTTAGAGTTAGTTAACACAATCTATGCGGCGTTCCAGGCAACCCGTGTTTTTACAAACTTCTAACCGTGAAAATGCACTGAAACGGCCGTCAAACCTGTGACTTCTCAACCATGAACTCGTACTAGCTTGATATACTCCCAGTTACGAGTTCTGACGTCACATTGCCCGCGAAACAACAATGGCTGCGCCAACGTTTATGGAAGTCATACATTAAAAACTAAAGCAGCGTTTCTAGCGTTAGCTAGTCTATTGAGTGCAATAAATTAATACCAAATAAATTTCCAAATATACAAATAATGTAAATTTTTCCTTACGCAATTCCTCACGCTCAGGCAATTTGGGCGTGACTTTGCCTGGAACGCTACAAAGTGGTGAGTCCTGGTTTGAAGTCGTAACTTACGGGCTGAAAAAACTGCCTTTTAATAAATAAAGCACACTTTAATAAATAAATAAACAAACTAAAACATAAACAAAACACAATGTAACTTCTAGGCCTGGGTCCTCTGTCGCCCTTCTCTGGTGTCACTCGTCCTTATATGCAGTTGAGCTTGCGAATTGGCGGATTCACTATTTATGTGGCGAAATTTGCTTGCTTCTACAGAGAGGAATCCCTTTATTTAATTTATTTTATTTAAATGTATTATTTCATATTTTAAAGGTTTCATGAACTGGCATTTTTTTTATACTGTTGTCTGAGGTCAACTTATGATATTTGCGTGGTTTTTACATTCAAAAACATCATAATGAATAAGTAATAGGCTATTTTCTACACGGGTTTTGAGGCTCTCTCCTGAACGCTGGGTTTTGATGGCTTAGAAGTAAACAACTTTTTGGGTGAAGCGTCCACCGGAGGCGCTAAGTGGTAATATTTTTTCTCCATTCCCAGACTGATCTCATGAAATGGCGTATACATGACACGCCAATTCGTATGCCATTTTGGCATGCTATCAAGACGCATAATCGCTTTTTAGTGTGTTTATCAACGCCGTTTCATTTCTATCCCCCTACACTGCCCCTACCCCTACCCCTAAACCTACCCAACACACACACGCACGCACACACACTCAGCCCCTAAACCTACCCATCACACACACACGCACACACACAGCCCCTAAACCTACCCATCACAAGAAACATTCTGCATTTTTACATTTTCAAAAAAAACAATTTAGTATGTTTATAAATCCATTTAGCTTGTGGACACACACATATCCAGACACATTTTGAAAGTGTAACTCAATACACTTTCAATACCTAAACCTACCCATTTGTGTATTATAAAAAACAGGATATAACAGGCAGATACGACTGCATACATAATTTATTCAGAAAGTACAAATATTCCAAGTGTTCCGAGGCCAAACGATTGATTTGTGTGAAGAAAATCCCCAAAAGCGATCAGTAACGTCGAATCCATCTATCAAAGATTAATAATAAATTTCAAATATTGCCGCCGGAAGAAACGTCACATCAGCTTTGACAGCATTGGCTGTCGTGTGTCTCGTGACCAAATGCGTTATTACGTCAGCTTTGATTGTAAAATGCCATTGGCTCTCGTGTGTCTCGTGATCGCGTCATTCAACTTGTGTGTATCATTTAAATCAGAAATATGAATGAACGAGTGCGTGTGTGTTCTGTTCGCAAAGGAGCGCGATCATCATTTCAACGACTAAAACATTAAGATCAACTCTGTTCTTCACATGAAGATATCGTATGACTTCAGAAGACTTGGAATGCAACATGAGTTAATACTTTTATACATTTTTTTGGTCAGTTTTTGCAATAAATACATGGGACTGTACATTTATTTGCCTGTTACGTGTTTTATATTGTTGAGAGTGGGTAGGTTTAGGGTAGGAGTGGAGTTAGTTGCTCCAAAATATAAAATTAGGCTATAAATATCAGTCAGGATGTCATATTGCGCATCTGGAATGGAGAAAAAATATTACCACTTAGCACCTCCGGTGGACGTTTTACCCCAAAAATGAAGGTAAACGTTCCTGGAGGTACATAATTCGTGTGTTGCAAAAATGTAGGCAGAGTCACGTATTTCCATTGAGCCTGGGTTGCATGTGAGGGATTGTTTTGTGTGGGATTGCGTGGGGAAACCGCAACCGGAATGATTCGCCCACAGGG